>NW_028234408.1:52500-57645 GCF_977035675.1 Penaeus japonicus | reverse complement strand
CAAACCTTTTTCCGCTAGCATTTTGCCTCCACGAATCCCGGAAATCCAAAAAGAGAGAAGCAAAATTGGTTTCAGGGAAAAATTGGGTTCGGGATTCAGGGCAAAAGACACGCAAGAAATAAATGAAGCGCAAAGCAGGTGAGAAGAGGCGAGCTTAATCGAAGTAAATGGGAGGCTCAGGGGAGGGGAATGCCAGATTCGCTTAATGAGGACACGGGGTGGGTTGGGGGTGGGGGGTGGGGGGGGGAAATGGGATTATCAAAACTAGGGGAGGTTGCTTTTCTGTGCTGGGAATTTTCCTTTTGACTCTTGTGGATTATTAGGAAATTTTATCATCCCAAGATTGTTTTTTTTGGATGAGGGATAAGATTTTTCTCTCTCTCTCTCTTTCTCTCTCTCCCTCTCCCTCTCTCTCTTCTCCTCCCTCTCTCCTCTCTCTCTCTCTCTCTCTCTCTTTTGTATTTTATTTATTTTTTTTATTTTTTATTTTTTATTACCAGGGCGAGAAATCGAGAGTAGTCTAGTAATGATCAGGCGCGGTTGTTGTTTTTTTTCCTGTTTGTTTCATAATCTCCTCTTTCTTTTCTTTCTTTTTTTCATTCTTCTCTATCTTCTTTTCACCATTTTTGTTGCTGTTTCTTTTCTGTATATGCACTTGTTCTATAATTACTTTTCGTCAAAGAAAATAACATAATAGCTATAAAAAAATAAATACTCACCAATATATATATATATATATATATATATATATATATATATATATATATATTATGTAATTCTGACATAAACGAACAGTGTAGGTCAATTTACTTCTTAACTTCAAACGTTTTACGATTGAAGACTTATGCAAAATATTACTTTTGTTAGTATCACTATCATCATTATCAACTTCACTCATACAATGACTGCCATCAGGTTAACTAAGCTTGCATTCAGTTGAACATTATTTTGACATGTCGGTTATCACTCTATTCTCAGAAAAGCACAATAACTTCTCTCTCCTTCCTCCGAATGTATTCCACCTTCAGTTAAATGTATCTCAATACAGAATTCCCCTACGTTGACTTGGGTTTCCCTGAGAGAAGAGATGACGCAATCACCTACTCCCTCCACCATTCTCCTTACGAGGGTCTGTCAGCCCTCGCGACGGCAGCAGTAGCAGCAGAGCAGCAAGCAGATTCAGCAGTAAGCAGGAGGACCGTAACGGGCGCCCCCCCCCCCCCCCCCACTGCTTTCGCTTCCCTGCTCATCAAGGGAAACTCTGGCAGGAGTGGAAACCCTCGTGCCCTGAGGTGGGTGGGCTTCAACGCGACGCAACAAAGTGGAAGATTCCACATTTCTTCAGTTGATCATGTGGAGTACCTTCCTCGTGCCTTTTTCCTAGTTTTTTTTTTTTTTTTTTTTTTTTTTAATCGACCGCGGAAGAAAAGGTATGGAAGCACCTAACACTGCACCGGAAAAAATTGCTGGGTTTCTGCCCTGAGCAACATTGATGAACGCTCTAAATTTTGAAAGGAAATCAATTGGTACCGGAAAAAAAAAATAGTACAATTCACAGCCAAATGAGGACGAATATATTTTTCGTTTTTTAACATGTGATGATAGTGAAGGAAAATTCTCACAAAATTTTCGATTGAAACAATCAATCCAGGCGGCCAAATATCTGGATTTGAAACCACTTCACTAAAAAATATTCCCCAATGTGAGACAAAGAGCGAATCGTCGTTTGTGTTCTGTTTGGGGACTAATGTCATAGGGAGCAGATTTCCACCGCTTCTCCCTCTGAGAGTAACCGTTGCATTTTTTTTATATCTACCCCTTTCAGCATATATATTTTTTATGGCAATGCGGTCCTGGCTATGATAGTGGAGCTAGGACGGCAACACAAGTCGCTACAAATAATTGCAATCAGCCTTTTTCGTCTGGCAGAGGACGTCAAGACAAAACAGTCGACCCCAAACTGATGTGCTATAATTACATTTTCAGGTGTTAAAAAGAGGGGGGGAGGAAAAGGGAATGGCTACTCTAAGGAGAGAAAGACGGACCCTACCTAAGAGAGAAGTCAGGCTAAGGTCAGGGAGTAGGAAGAAAGCGAGACTTCTCTAGAAATATTCTGTTTAATGCAGAATGATATCATGAACATGGTAATGACTAAGCTCGGCAGGGAAATGCAAAGGATGACTCCTAAAGCCAAAGCGTTCTTTTAGAGTGCATCTGAGGGAATATATTAATGCATGTGGTTGTGTGTTGTGTATGATGTCGTGTAAATATTTCCTCAGACATATATAATCTACAAACCGTTTGATGTTAGGAAACAACTTCATAATCGGTTTGTGTGGTTTTTCTCCCTTTAATATATATTAGATCACTTACTTTTCATTTACCTATATATATTGTTAGTGTATGAGTTTATATATATATATATATATATATAGATATAATAATTTATATAATAATATATATATATATGTAAAATAATATAAGTATATATATATACATTATATATATATATTTTATTTATATATATATATATATAATATATATGTATATGTATATACTGATATATATGTATATATATATATAAAATATATATTTATAGTTAATTATAGATATAATTATATATATATAGTATATATAATAATTTATATCTGTTGTTGTATTTGTAGATTATATATAATATATATATTTATATATTTAGATATTTATATATATATGTATATACATATATATGGTTATATAGATGTTTATATATATATATATTATATATATTATCTATATATATATTTTATTTATATATAAATATATATAGATAATATCATATATATATGCATGTATGTAAGTAAAAATGTCATATATATTACATTTATATATATATATATAATATATATATATTATATATATACATATATATAAATAATTCTATATGTATATATATCTGTATATAATATACATATATTGTATATATGAATACGTAGTATATATATATATATATAATATATATATATATATATATATATATATATTATATATATATATGTATGTATATATATGTTATATACATAAGATATATATATATAAAATATTATATATATATATATATACTATCTATTAGTATATTATATATCCATATAATATGTATATATTCCATTTACATATATATATATATATATATATTAATATATATATATATATATATATATATATATCTACACCACGCACACCACACATATGATATATCCATATATATATATGTTATATATATATATATAATATATATATACTATATATCTTATATAAAATATACATATATATACTCATCTTATAATATTATCTATATAAATATCTATTATATATATAATCTATATTATATATATATACTCTTATAAATATAATATAACAGTCGCAGTCCGCTCCACACACCCCCCCCACTCACACCACACCACACACCACCCATAAATATCTATATATATATTATATATCTATATAATATATATTACTATATATATATATATATATATAGATTTATATATATTAAAATATATAGGTAAAACACACTGCAAAGGATTTTTTTCTTTTAAATACTAATAGGGTTTTTTACCTATCATTAAATTAGTTTATAATTGCGCTTGAATTGTAAATGCCTTAGGGAAAAAACGTAAAATCTCCCTTGGTTCCTGCGTGCTGGCGTGGTGGGATTACTACCAACCAACATCAACTACACCCTTGGGGGTTAGTTAATCACTCTTTACCACAGCTGGGTTGTGCACCTGCTCGGAGCTTTTGAACATTTGCACATTTACATTAATATTTCTCTGTTTTGTGAAATCGGGGGTGGGGGGGGGGGTAATGGGGGGTTAGGGGGGGGGGGGGTGGGGGGGGGGTGGTATGGGTTTATTATTTATGGTAGATTGGTTGTTAGGGGGGGGGGGGGGGGGGGGTGGTTGGTAATTTAAAGTTTATGGTGGGTATGGTAGTGGGGAGGTAATGGGTGGTGGGGGGGTGGGCGGGTTAGGTTTTAGGTACTATTGGGTGGGGGGGGGGTTTGGTAATAATATTAATTGCAATATCTATTAATTTTTAGATTATTTCACATTACAGCCATTACCTACGGAGGAGAGAAAGGCAAGAAAGGAAGAAGAGAGAGAAGAAAGAGGGAAAGAAAGAAAGAGGGGAAGAGACAGGAGAAGAAGCAGGAAAGGAAAAGAAGGAGGAAGAAGCGGCGATAACGGAAAAATCTGTCAGTCATTAATAGTCCCAAACACAAACATACGAACTTTCCTCCTTATTCACAGGAATATTTTAGTGGAAGTGTTTCATTAAGGATATTGGGCCCCCGCCTGGAGGGGGAAATGGCTTCTTCAGCGAAAACATTTGTGAGATTTGATTTACTGCAGATTATTAAAGAAGAAGCCGCAACAAAAACGGCGTATTATTTGGAAAAAAAAAAAAAAAAAAAAAAAAAAAAAAAAAAATTGGAAAGCGTTTATTTGAAAATATTCGTCTGTCCTCATTTGGCATTGATTGTTACTTATTTTTCGTATACCAATTGGAATTCCTTTCAAATCCCAGAGACAGGAGATTCATCACGTTGCTCAGACAGACTGCAATTTTCGGTTTTAGGCGTTGCTTAGGCTCTTCCATTGATTGAAAAGAGGAATAAAAAATAAATTAGGAAAAAAACACCACGGGAAGGTATATTACTCCACATTGATCAGCTGAAGAAATGTGGACTCTTCACTCTTATGCGCCCGCCCCCGTTGAAGCCCATCCCACCTCAGGCCACGAGGGTCTTTCCACTCCTGCAAGAGTTTCCCTTTGATGAGCAGGGGGAAAGCGAAGCCAAAAGAAAGCAGTGGTAAAGGTGTGAAGCAGTGGGGGGGGAGGAGGGGGGGGGGGGAGGGGGGGGTTACAGGGCGGGGGTAAGGGGCGGGAAAAGGATCGCCCGTTACGGTTCTCCCCTGGGCTTACTGCTGGGCCCCCCGTCGGCGAGGGCTCTGCTCTGACAAACCCTTATAAGGAGATATGGTTGGAGATGGCGAAGTAAGAAGTAGTAGGTGATTGCGTCACCTCTTCTTCTCAGAAAGGTTAAACCCAAAAAGTCAACGTAGGGGGAATTCTGTGATATGAGATTAACATTTAACTATA
>NW_028234408.1:45000-47500 GCF_977035675.1 Penaeus japonicus | reverse complement strand
ATCAAGGTGTATCGTGATATTCAACAGCAATTTAATTAAACAAACTCTTGGATCTTGGTGGCACTCTCTCTGGCTCATGTTATGACGCTTTTCATTGTACGTTGATTATGTAAATTTTCGTGAGTGTCACAATGCATTCGTAAATTCCAAGTATTTCTCTATATTTTTCAGTTAGTGTGCAAAATTTAGCTTTCCACACTTTCTGTTGTTGTTGTCTTTTATAATCATTTCATCATTATCTTTACTATCACTATTGTTATCATTACTATTGTCATTATTATCATGACTATCATTTGCTAATGACATGAGTAATCAATGTCATTAGCAATGTTGCTGCTATGTTGATATTCTTGTAATTGATATAAATTTTGCTTTGATATAATAATTATTATCGTTATCATCATTATGATCCTCATCACCACGACTATTGACATTGTTATTTTGCATCATTACAACTGATGATAATCAAAATAAAGATCAAGCACAATCATCAAAATGATTATCATTACCATCGTCATCATCATCATCCTCATCATCATTATCATCATCACACAACCACCAATATCACCCCATCACCATTACCAACATCACCAACTCTTTCCATCGTTTATCAATATTGCAAGAAATCGTATCTGTAACATCCCTCTCCTCTACAGGAATTCCAGTCAACTACACGGGGTTGCATTCAATTGAAGAAATGCCTTTAGCGTTAAGGGAAAAAGCTCTTCTGGGAACAGGGCGATAACAGATATTTCAAGATTAAATCCAGCAGAAGGCAGGATAACGATGAGAAAGATATATGTATATACATATATATTATATATATATATTATATATAAAAATATATATATATATATATATAATATGTGTGTGTGTGTGTGTGTGTGTGTGTGTGTGTGTGTGTGGTATATATATATATATATATATATATATATATATATATTATATATATATATATATATTATATTATATATATATATATATATATATATATAATATCTATATATATATATATATAATATATAGAGAGAGGAGAGAGAGAGAGAGAGAGAGAGAGAGAGGAGAGAGAGAGAGAAGGAGAGAGAGAGGAGAGAGAGAGAGAAAGAAAGTAGAGAGAGAGAGACGAGAGAGATACATATAGATATATATATATATATATATATATATATATATATATATATATATATATATATATATATACATTCATGTATATATAATTAAAGTTGCAAGCCTGATAAGAGTGATACTTGCACCTACAACTAGCCCAATTATCCAGGAATTACGTGCTTGCAATTTCCTTCATGTAATAGCATCTCTATTCTTGATCCTTCCTTCTTAAACGAGTATGATTATAGAATTGACACCCTCTATATATATTTTAATCCGGTGATCTGTATACTCTTTATGATGTCACGTTACAGGTATATATGCACACACACACACACACACACACACACATACAGACACACACACACACACACACACACAAACACACACACACACACACACACACACACACACACACACACACACACAGACATACACATACACACACACAATGATAATGATAAGTAAATAAAGAAATAAAAAATAGAAAATAAAATGAACATATAGCTTTAAAAAAAGCATATGTACGTTTGAGTGTGTATGCCTATGTTTCCGGTTGTTACTAAGCAAATACAGAGTCAGATGCCTGAGTCCATTCTTCTGTTGCACATCATATATATGTTTGATCGCGTATGAGTGTGTTTGCGTTTTCCAAAATGATTTATCCTAGTGAAAAAAAAACACAGTCCGATGACTCAGCTTATTAATCTATTACGAATTCATTCTTTTTTTTCCCAAAGGGATTAACCTTAGTAAACCTGTTGCTTCTTCCTCTCTCTTTCATCTGCCTTTTCTGTCTTTCCTTCCCTCTTCCCGTTCCTCTATTTTTCCTCTTTCATTCCATTACTTCCGTTCCATCTTTATAGCATCTCTTTTGTGGCACACCTCCATTTTTACAATAAATTAATTTTCATCCACCCTGATATCATGTAAGATTTATATCAAGTTTCAAAAGCATCCACTACCAGAACGTCTCATCATGGGACGAATTCACACGTTTGTGTAATGATAGCCTCGTGTCAGACATCACGAAATCCTCTAAAAAAAAAATCGAGAGATAAAAACGAGAGATAAAAACGCGTCTCTGATTTTTTTTTCTTATTTGATCGTCCGAGTTCATAATACGGTGGGCGATGCGCGTTGCTATTGTTCAAATGAATAAGGAGAAGATTCGTGGAGGAAAAGGGGGGTTGGTTGAACAGAGGGGTGTTCATTCCTTTATTCTTAGATATATCAGGTTTGTCTCTTTTAAAGGTATTTTGATCATATAAATCCAGACTCACTCGCTCCCACCCACGCACACAAGATGTAAACAAACATACCCATACATATAGCTCACGACCTTGCAGTCTCTCAGACAAATATGCACCGAAAATATTTAATCAATGACCAA
>NW_028234408.1:20000-22500 GCF_977035675.1 Penaeus japonicus | reverse complement strand
CTCTCTCTCTCTGGTTCACTTATCGCCCTCCCCCCTTTATCTCTCTCTTTCACTACCACCCTCATTCTCTCCCTTTCTTGATCACTAGATTTATCATAATTGCTCAGCAAAATATAGTGAACGCATTTTCGACTTTTAACCATTTAGCTTACCGGAAATGAAAACAAGATAGAAAAAAAAATAATTTTTCTCTTTTTCCATTCTGCTATGTCCTCTCCCTTATATTACCCTTCTCCACTCTTCCCCTTCCCCTTCCCCTTCCCCTTTTTCCCCTCCTCTCCACTCTTCTGTATATAGTTAACGCCAGCAGCTTTCATTTCGTTTGCTATGATTTTGATTTTCAGGATTATGCTGTTCTTCTTTTTCTTCTTTTTCTTTTTCTGTTTCTCTCTCTTTCGTCTCTGTCACTCCCACTCTCTCTCTCTCTCTCTCTTGTTTTCTCATCTCATTCCTTTCATCTTTCAACTGAAGAGAGAAATCGATACAGAGAAAATATTTCCTAAATATTCTTTGATAAAGACATCAGTAACCAACCGGCAGGCGACAGTGGAATCAGTGGCTCGATCTGACGACCAAGAGGATGTGAGGTCGGCGCGCTACCACTGTGCCAACTTGTCGGTTTAAGATCAAATGATGCCAATAACTTTAAGAATTATTTTTGCCATTGTTATTTCCAGTACTATTATCATTATGATATGATAATTTATGTTATTGTTATACGTATCATCATTGTTATTACCGTTATCATTATTATTATTACCATAATCAATTATGATAATAGCAATTATAAGATAATAATCCTTCAACTACTGATCATAATGTAATAACTTATAACAGCAATGACAATATCTATAAGAAATGATAAGAACAGTATTGGTCATTATCGAAATAAGATCATTAACATAATAACTACAATTGATTGTAACGTTAATGATGATAATATCTATAATGACAATAGCTATCAAAAGGATAATAAGCATAATGAAAATAATGATAATACTGATGGTAATAAAACGATAATCATACTAATTATACTAATGAAAAAAAATAGTAACAATGATCATATTTATAATAAAAATAAACAATAATGGTAATGATAATAATAATTATAGTTAATAATAACAGAAACAATATTCTCCTACATTCCTTTCTCTGATAAGCAATACTATCTATATACAAAAATGTGAAGTATACCTTGTTAGCGATAACATCAACACACAACAATGTCCAAACATAATTATAATGTCATTTGTAATTTCATTTTGTAAAAACATTGATTGAAAACACAAATTAGTGAGTAATAATCACACTATGTAGTAGCAGTGTTTACAGCAGGGATACAGATGGCGGTGAGGGTCGTGGGTATATGCCCCCCCCCCCCCCTTCACTTCAGTTTCAGAAGGACCCTGAACTCCCCCCCCCCCCCCGCCCCGGCCCTCTTCAGTTTCAGAAGGATACTTATCTCCAAACACATACACGCTGTTGACAAAAAAAAAAAAAAAAAACTTCGAGTAAGCAGGAAACAATGAAATACTTGAATGCAATAGTCGACACAAGTAGGTCTTCTTGCGTTACTGCAATTCAAAAACAACCTCGTCATGTTGCAATAAGCTTAGCTAGGTCAGGGAAATCGTCCTGCAATCACTTTATTTTTAATGTAGGACTATGTGATGATAGTATACTCAAAATAAGTAAATTTGATTATCACCCCCCGCCCCCCACACACTTTAGAAGCAATATAATGGTAACCCCACCCCCCACCTTATGATTAACCCCCCCCCCCTTATGAGCAATATCACAGTACCCCCCCCCCCTCCCCCACCTTATTTGATCTAATATATATTCAAAAGAGAACGGGTTATGGACAAATTAGTACCCCCCACCCCCCACCCACCACAACTTTTAAAATGGACTCTCTCA
Organism: Penaeus japonicus; assembly: GCF_977035675.1. Lineage (NCBI taxonomy): Eukaryota > Metazoa > Arthropoda > Malacostraca > Decapoda > Penaeidae > Penaeus > Penaeus japonicus. The sequence goes on along the minus strand of NW_028234408.1, from coordinate 20,580 downwards.
CTCCTTTTATGGAAGTACTTCTACGAGGTTGGTAGTGGTCGTTACCCTGAGTAGATGTCCTTCTTAACCACAGTTCGCAGTAGTGTTTAGAACCCACTTTATTTTAAGGCCCCAAGGATACTCAAGCGAGTGTCTTGCCACCGCACCACTGTTCAATGGCGACAAGAGTGATAATAGTGGTAATATGATGATGATGATGGTGATGGTGATAGTGATGATGATGATGATGATTAATGATGAGGATGATGATGATGATGTTGATGATGATGGTGATGGTGATGATGATGATGATGATGGTAATAAGGATACTAGCAATGATGTTGATAGAAGAGATTAATGGTGATAATGATATTTTTACTAATGATAAGAACAATAATGTTGAAAATGCTCTTTGTGATGAGAATAGTAATGATAATGAAAATAATAGGAAGAACGATAATAATGATGATAAGGATAAAAATAAAAATCATTATAATTTATGATAATATCATCATTATCATTATTACTATTATCATATTTGTCATTATCATTAATCATAAAGATGACATGATACTAATAGTGCGAACAATAATAGTAATGA
>NW_028234408.1:5000-7500 GCF_977035675.1 Penaeus japonicus | reverse complement strand
ACTCAGGAAGCAAAAAGTGTGCTTCTCTTGGCCTCATAATCAACCCTATCAAAACCAAACATATATCCAGACCTCGTCAACTGCCCTATATACCAAGCTTAGGTGGACAAGTTATTGCAAGGACTTACTCCTACAGGTATCTTGGTGTTCTGGTGATTGCTCCACACCTCATGTCACGCAATTCTCGTTTCACCCAGGAAATTATTCACGATATCAAAGAACGTTGCTTGGAACGTTTAAGACCATTACAATTTATATGTAACAGATACGTTGGTGCCTCCCTCAGAGTCCTGAGGTTGATGTATATTACCTTGGTTCGGTCCGTGATTGACTATGCGAGTCCGGTTCTTAGTCTGTTACCTCCAAATGCCCTCAAACCCCTTGAAGTTCTGCAGAACAAGGCTATGAGAATTATACTCGGTTGCCCAATGACTGCCAAAGTTCTGGTCATGAGGAAAGAATTAGATCTCCCCACAGTCCACAGTCGTGTTACCCAAATTAATACCGTTCTTGGTACTAGAATCTTGCAGCTCCTACCCAAACCACAGATCTCCCAAGCTCTGGCAAATGAGATCAGTCACAGAGTCAGGTTTGCTCGGCCTCGATATTCCAATCTAATGCACTCCAACTTAGAATGGAAAGCCAAAACTGCCCAGAGCATCCTCAGCTTCAATGTCTGGAGCATTGATGCTCTTAATATCTCAGAAACCAAACTATCTGCACCATGGCATAGAACTCATGTATATGTCCATATTGACAAACTGCCAGGACCTAAATCCATGATTTTGACATCAGAACTGAAGTCTCATTACCTGAAGTATATAGAAGATATCCTCCATCCTCTTGATGGTGAACCCCCACTTGCAATCTACTGTGATGCCTCCACTGATTCTCATGGATCAGCTGGGATTGGAGTCTTAATTCCCGACATTTCTTATAGAGAAAGTGTGCGGATTTCAGACTGGGCAAGCACAACTGATGCTGAATCATTAGCCATATACCATGCCATAAAGGAAGGTAGTGAACAGGGGCGCCACCTGGCTGTCTTTTCTGACAGTCAGGGTGCCCTCTATAGACTCACTGCATTTAACCCAGAAAACATGGTATCTAAAAACATCCTACATCAAATTTCCAGACTCTCAGAGCAGGGTATACAAGTGTCATTACACTGGATACCGTCTCATATAGGAATACAATCATGTGAAAAAGTTGACCAGTTAGCCAAATTCGCACTTTCCTATGAAGAACCACACTATGCTATACCATTATCTCTTACTCAGATGAAAAGACGTATTAATAGCTCTTTAAGAGATTATGAGGATCAGGTATGGGCTACAGAAAAGATGAAAAAGAATGGACATGGCACTATCTGGCATTATGAAAGTATTGCCGGGACATCATACATGGACAAGCCCTATGAAATTTATAAAGTTTGGCACGGAGGCAACAAGTTATACTAACCAGGCTACGCATAAGCTATCACTATACTATACAATATGTGCAGGATGCAGTTTTGGATGCAAAACCAGTCACATATCACCACTGTAAATTGTGCAAAAAAGCTAAATCACATAATCTCAACCACTACTTGCTTTGCTGTACGGAAACTGCATCTTATCGATCGAACATCACTGTACAAAGAACATCACTTGTAGATTATATTAATCTTATTATAGACACTGGTCTTGTCTTTGACATGATCAGTGACATAAAAGGTTTTTTACCGACTAGGTAAATCATGTAAATATTTTAACCAGTATAATGCAGCCCCTCAGGTATGTAAGATTTGTGCTTGACTAAGCCCTTTACGCAATAGAAGCTTAGCCAGTTTGGATAGATGCTTGACATCTTACCCTGGCTTTTTGCAGGGCATGTAAATTGTTCTGCAAATAAACTGTATCAAATCAAATCAAATCTCTCTCATTCTCTCTCTCTCTCTCTCTCTCTCACTCACACCTCTCCTTCTCTCTTCTCCTCTCTCTCTTCTCTCAATTCTCTCTCTCTCTCTCATCTCTCTCTCTCTCTCTCTCTCTCTCCTACTCTCTCTCAACTCTCTCCACATCATCTCTCTCCTCTCTCTCTCTCACTCTCCTCGGAGCCATCTCTCTCTCTCTCTCTCTCTAAGGTGCATGGCTATAAAAAAAACGTGCGACATCGCAATGCAGCCTGTCGACGATCGAGTACTAGCAGGTGATCAAGAAGGTCTTCGCTGTTAATTACATTTTTGATCTTTACTTTATAAATATTTCGAAACACTTATTGGATTTCTGTGAGCTACCGAAAAGTTTTGAGAGGCAATCAGGCGTGCAAAGCTCATAAACACACACACACATATACACATAGAACCCTTAACTGTTTGCACACACGTACTTGCAAACGCACATGTCTACATCTCTTTCAGTGAGGCTTCTCCTTACTTATGTTTTTTTTTTCTTCTTCTTTTCTTTCTTAAGAAAAAACGCATACTTTTTTTCATTATTATAGGCACGCACGTAGAGTA
>NW_028234407.1:39893275-39895775 GCF_977035675.1 Penaeus japonicus | reverse complement strand
TAAATGAGGTTTGAATAATTCATTTTGAAAAGTTGATATCATGAATATTTTTCCTCGACATTAGAGCATATGATTATTATCCTATCCAGATGATATAAAGATGCAGATCTAAGCAGTGAAGTAGCGATATAGCGGGAAATAAAAGGATGTCCCGTATACAGTCATTCTCACAGACTTACAGACAAACTTACAGACATACATAGACATACATAGACATACATACATATGTTCCACATTCGCCCGCACCGTCTCTCCCGGGTGGCCCTTTCCGCACGACAGGTCACACGGAGTAGGAAGGTAGGGGGTCGGGGAAGAGGGGAAGGGGGGAAGGGGGGAGGGGGTCGAGGAAGAGGGGAAGGGGGGAAGGGAGGAGGGGGTCGAGGAAGAGGGGAAGGGGGGAAGGGGGGAGGATGTCGAGGAAGAGGGGAAGGGGGGGAGGGAGGAAGGGGAAGAAGAGAGGGTGGGGGGAAGAGGGGAAGGGGGGAGGGGGAAGGGAGGAAAGGGGGCCGAGATTGTGGGGCGGTGGAGCGAGCTGTTGGCTGGGAGACGAGAAGAAGTGGAAAGCGACGCGGTGGACTCTAAAAGAAAGAGCGGGAGAGTGGTTTTGAACATAAGCGGGTGTTCTTTGTTTTATGATGTTTTTTTAATCTTCAATTCGGGAAACGTGCTGTCTGCTACTGTAGTTAGTTTAGTTACGCGCCCGCCCAGAGGAACCGACTTATTGTCGAAACCGACCCCCCCCCCGCCGAATCCGAAATGTATGCAAAAAACAAAAAAAAAAAACAGACACACACACTTATACTAATGTGTGTGGTTGGTGTCGTGTGTGTGTGTTTATGTGTGATGTGTGTGTGTGTTGTGTCGTTTATTGCGTGTGTTGTGTGTGTGGTGTAGTTGTGTTGTGTGTGTGTGTGTGTGTTGTTGTGCTACTTGTGATGTGTGTGTGGCGGCACGTGTTGTGGTTGTTCTATGTGTGTGTGTGTGTGTGTGTGTGTGTGTGCGCACGTGTGTGTGTGTGTATGTGTGTGTACATGTGTCTTTGAATATACAGTACATTATTGTATGGGGCCTGGGCTTGATACCTGTCAAATAGTGATCTAAAACAAGTTCCTAATTAAACATAACATAATAACGGCCCCGCTCACCCCTCCCGCCCTTCCTGACAAACAGTCCGGACTCCGCGCCGCCTGACTCTCTGCTCGCCATACGCATAACCTGCCATGTATACGTGTACATTCTCTCTCCCTTTCTCTCTCTCTCTCTCTCTCTCTCTATTTCTCTCTCTCTCTCTCTCTCTCTCTCTCTCTCTCTCTCTTTCTCTATTTCTCTCTCTCTCTCTATTTCTTTCTCTCTCTCTCTCTCTCTCTCTCTCTCTCTTCCTTTCTCTATTTCTCTCTCTCTCTGTCTTTCTATCTCTCTCTCTTTCTCTCCTTCTCTCTATTTCTTTCTCTCTCTCTTTCTCTCTCTCCTTCTCTCTCTTTCTTTCTATCTCTCTCTTTCTCTCTCTCTCTCTCTCTCTCTCTCTCTCTCTCTCTCTCTCCTCTTCTCTCTCTTTCTCTTTTTCTCTCTCTCTCTCTCTCTCTCTCTCTCTCTCTCTCTCTCTCTCTCTCTCTATTTCTCTCTCTCTTCTCTCTCTCTCTCTTTCTATTTCTTCTCTTTTCTCTCTCTCTCTCTCTCTCCTCTACTCTCTCTTCTCTCTCTCTCTCTCTCTCTCTCTCTCTCTCTCTCTCTCTCTCTCTTCTCTCTCTCTCTCTCTTCTCTCTCTCTCTCTCTCTCTCTCTCTCTCTCTCTCTCTCTCTCTCTCTCTCTCTCTCTCTCTCTCTCTCTCTCTCTCTCTCTCTCTCTCTCTCCTTCCCTGTCTCCCTCCCTCCCTTTCTATCTCCCTCCTTCCATGCCCCACTCACTCACTTTTGCTTTGCTAAATTTGTCTTTCTTTCTCTCATCTTCCGTCTCTTCCGCTATCTCCTTCAGACATTTCCCTCTCTCTCTCTCCTCCTCTCTTCCCCTTTGTCTCCTTCCCTTGTTCGTAATTTAATATTCATGAAATATGACATAATCCTTGGGTATCTTATTAGCCCCGATTATTACGGGAAAAATCAGAGAAGCCTGCTCTCCTGCCTTGTCTATCTATGTCTTTGTCTGCCGCTGTGTCTGTTCTGTCTGTATCTCTGTCTGTGTGTCTGCCTGTCTCTCGGTCTCTCGCAGTATGTCTGTGTGTCTGTTTGTAGCTGTCTTTCTGTGTTTCTCTGTACTATTCTATCTATTTATGGCTCTGTTTGCCGCTGTCTATCTTGAGCTGTCTGTGTCTTTGTCTGTCATTGTCTGTGTTTCTGTCTGACGCTTTTTATTTTTGTGTGTCCTTGTCTGCCGCTGTCTGTGTCCCACTGTCTGCCACTGTCTATCTGATGGTCGGTTTATCTGTCTGTAATGTCTCTTTCGCTATTTCGATTATCTAGATAGAGTTTATCATGTGAAAGAGAGGTATGAATGAGACTAGATA
>NW_028234407.1:39863275-39865775 GCF_977035675.1 Penaeus japonicus | reverse complement strand
TCTACGACGTACGTGGCTCGTGTTGCAATATGTCTTTCTCTATCAGAAAGACAAAAAGTGAAATGATGAAATGATGACATACATACAGATATACGACAGAACACAAACTCCCAGAAATAAAGATAAAAACAAAACAAAACAAAACAAAACAAAAAATAAATGAATAAATAGAATAAAAGAGAGTAATAAAACAAAAGACTTGTCAATATCATTTCAAGATTTGTGACTGAAAGCCGAGATAATGCGAAAATAAACCATGGAATTAGAGATAACTGAACTGTATAAGGGAGATTTGAGAAGTATGAAGATGTCAGAATGTAGATGAAGACATAAATGTATATAACGAATATAAATATATAAATATAAATGTATATAACGAATGATATATAATGAATGAGTTTCGATTATATATACACACCAGAACGTATCAACCACAACTCATTTAATTTTTTTTTCTACATTTGTTACAAAGCCCTTTAAGGTGTCATAAGGCAGGCGAAGCGGGTATGAGAAATATTGAAAGTAACGTGAGAAATGGGATGGAGAAAATGCGAGACAGGCGAAATAGGTACGAGTGATCTCAGAGCTATCTAACTTAAGAGACGTCATATGCGAAAATCGAGTGAACTAGACAATCAGATAATCAGACATATGGCAGAATTAGAGGTGAAGGGAGCGAAGAATAAGGGACATGGCAAAAGTAGTAAAAACACCACAATGTATCAGAAGAAAAAAACAACTTTCCTCTTGTTCATGGCCCCATATAACGAAGCAGACCGCACTGAGTTCTATAACACGCCAAATACACTATAACTAGATTAAAACATGCTATCAGATTCCCTGTATAATCCATCTGTCAAACGAAATATATGAGGCAATAAGGAAGGAAAAGCGTATGAGGAAGTGATAAAATAGAAAAGCCGAATAAAATTTATATATATATTAATATATGATATATATTATATGATATATATTATTATATAATATATAAAATTATATATAAAATAAATAAATTTAAATATATATATATATTATATGTATTATATATATATATGTAATACATAAATACATACCATACATCATATATATTATATATATATATATATATATATTATATATATATAATTATATATATTATATTTATATATACGTTGTATATATATAATATATATATATATAATATATATATATATATATATATATAGTAATTTTATATTATAATATATATATTTTATATATTATATGATATACGTATATTATAGATATTACACACATCTATCTATATATCTACTATCTATCTATCTATTTATCTATATGTATGGTATAGATATAACGATATATATATATTATTACATATATATTATATAATTATATATATTATATTATATTATATATATAATTCTATATGTCATATATATATATATATATATCCTATATATAATATATATATATATATATATATATATATATATAAAACAAACACAACATAACCGTACACACATAACATACACAAATGTATATATACAAATTTATTTACTTATTCCAGTGTAAGGGACATGTGAAAGAGAGAGAGAGGGGATAAAGAGGGAATAGGGAATGAGAGAAAGAGAGATAGAGAAATTAAACGGTTGGAGTTCGGGGGGAAGCACATGTGTAAAGAATTAGCCTTAAAGTGAAAGAACGAGAAGGAGAGATTGAAATATCCACACAGCAGTGAGATAGAAATTCCGAAAGACAAAGCAAATTCTGAAATATCTACAGCAACTACAATATTGGCGTTTTGCATGGCAGCAACTAGACACACACCCGAACCTATGCAACAGTGCAAGACCTTGTTTGTTTGTCCACCTACACCAAAGGGCGTCATTTCTTCCTCACGCTACAAAATCACATCACATATTCAACATGGCATGGCGGTGTTGTGATTATCATGGCTCCAGAAAATCCACTAAGAGCTTCGATGTCTGCAACATTTCTCTAAGAATGACAAACATGAAAGAAATAGAAGACTCTTTGATGCTACGAAAATATGCAAAACGACTAAACCGTATTGCATAGAACTACATCAATAAACATATACGAAATGATACAGAAATACAAGAATAACATTACTATCTATACTTGGTTTGGGGTCCATGACCAAAGAGATATTTCACCCTCAGGCGAAAGGGGGTTGCTGGGGTCGGGGTCGGGGTATCTGACTCCCCCTTCTCTCCTATTCTCATCCTGTGATAGGATTAGTGGACTGGGACTGATTGTCGGGGAGTGAGGGGTGGTCTGATAAAGTAAAAGCCCATTCGTAGAAGGAAGGTGGCGGGAGGGGGGGAGGAGGAGGTGGTGGGTGGGGGTGGGGGTGTGGGGGTGGGGATGGGGATGGCGCGGTTGCGTATGTGCATTCGTGAGTGAGTGTGGAAGGCCGGTTTCATAAGAAGGGGGAGGGGGGGGGGGGGGGCAGAACCGTGCAAAGAGGGTGTAGAGTGGGGTGTAAGTTCGTATTGGC
>NW_028234407.1:39860064-39863175 GCF_977035675.1 Penaeus japonicus | reverse complement strand
TTGTTGATCAATACAATGCTTACATCAAACGCAACAACATACAATGAAAGAATCGTGTTTACTGACACGATCCACATATCCATATTATTCCCTCCACGTCTTTTCCCCCTTTCCCCTTATAAACTAAGCCCATCATTCCCATTATCCCCTATACACAAACACGCAACCACACACGCGCCCATAAGCACACACACAAACACACACGCGCCCATAAGCCCAGACACAAACACACACCCTGACGACACCATACCATCCTCATACAGAACAATAGAGCATTCCAAAAGTTCATTTAGCCATATGGTGACGTGAGAGAGCTAACCAAGAGGTCTCGTCTGTTCTGCGTGAACAGCACCATCAGAACCTAGTCAATAACCAGCAGATGCCGCTTGCTCCCTGACGTTACCGAGCAATGGCTGCGTAACCGGACTTTGGTATCGCCGTTCTTGATTTTAATTTCCTGTATCTGTTTCCGATAACTATTGCTGCTTCGGCCACTTGTCTATTCGTCCTGTGTTTGAATTTTCCTTTGACAAATTGTTGTAATTTGGGGGTATATCTGGAGAGCGGTGGAGAGATTAATCTATTTCTGTCTAGAATGATTCATAGGATGCAGTGAGATATATATCATATGTTGCAATACTGGAGAGGGTAGATATAAGTGATTAAATAAATATGTCAAATACTTGAAGAGATAAATAAGCATACAAAAAAAAAACAAAAAAAATGAATAAATGTGCAAATGAATATGCAAATATACTAATGAGTAAATAGATGTTTTGAAACAAATAACAAATAAGTAAATAACTCAGCCAATTAATTGACTTAAGTAAACAGTTTAATATATAAATCAATGAACAAATATGTAAATGCGCAATTGAATGAATCAAGAGATAACAGACTTTGAAAATGGACCTTTAAAAGTCAGCATAAAAGACTTGATAACCAATAGAATAAAGGAAATTCAAATAAATTTGGAAAAAAATACTCTGAAAAGGAAGAAGAAAGACAAAGAACAAAGAGAGAGAGAGAGAGAGAGAGAGAGAGAGAGAGAGAGAGAGAGAGAGAGAGAGAGAGAGAGAGAGAGAGAGAGAGAGAGAGAGAGAGAGAGAGAGAGAGAGAGAGAGAGAGAGAAAAGAGAAGTGAAGAGAGGAGATGAGAGAGATGATTGGAGAGAGAGAGAGAGAGGAAGAAGGAGAGAGAGGGGAAGAGAGAGAGAGAGAGAGAGAGAGAGAGAGAGAGAGAGAGAGAGAAAGAGAGAGAGAGAGAGAGAGAGAGTGGAGAAAGAAAATAAGAAAAAGAACAAAGAAAAGAAAAGAAAATCTTAGTCGAGTGTTCCCTGTCTTACCACCACGACCCCTGCATGCCACGACCATGCGGTAAACACCAAAGATAAACAACTTATAAATATATAACTTTGGCTCGAGGCCAGATTCCCCCCCCCCCGGGTTAGTTCCTATCCGATACTCTAGGTGCTTCACTTTCCAAAATCTATTTAGGTTTATAATCTATATCTACACTTCTCTCTATAACGCTGTCTCGCTGTCTGTCTCTCACTCTCCTATCAGATACTCTAGGTGCTTCACTTTCCGAAATTTATTTAGGTTTATAATCTATATCTACACTTCTCTCTATGTCGCTGTCTCTCTGTCTGTCTCTCACTCGTTCCTATCAGATACGCTAGTGCTTCACTTTCCCAAAATATACTTAGTTTATAATTCTATATCGACACTTCTCTCTATGTCGCTGTCTCTCTGTCTGTCTCCACTCTTTCTCTTTTTATCTTCTCTGTATTTGTATTGTATATATATATATATATCTATTATATATAATAGTCTATATATATATATATATAATATATCTATATATATATCTATATATAATATATATGTATATATATATATAAATAGGTCATATATTACACACACACACACAACACACACACACACACACACAACACGCACACAACACAACACACACACACACACACACACTCACACACACACACACACACACACCACAACACACACTCACACCTCACACACACACACACACCCACACACACACACACACAAACCACGACACACACACACAGACACACATCACAACACACATATCTATATATAGAAACACACACAACACACACACACAACAACAAACACACACACAGACACACCACACACTCTTATATAGAATATAAGATATCTTATATTTTATATATATATATATAGATAAATATATTATGTATATATATTATTATGTAATAATAATATATATGTATAATATCTATATATGTATAAATATAAATATATAATATAATATATATTTTATATATATATATATATATATATTAATATATAATATATATATAATAAATATATATATATATTTAAGTATTTATATATATTATGTGTGTGTGTGTGTGTGTGTATGTGTGTGTGTGAGTGTGTGTGTGTGTGGTGTGTGTGTGTGTAGTATGTGTGTGTGTGTGTGTGTGTGCGGTGTGTGTGTGTGTGTGTGTGAGTTTTGTGCGTGGGTGTGTGTTGTGTGTGTGTTGTGTGTGTGTGTGTGTGTGTGCGTGTGTGTGTGTGTGTGTTGTGTGTGTTTGTGTGTTGTGTGTTGTGGGTGTGTGTGTGGTGTTGTGTGTGTGTGTGTATGTCTATGGGGTTGTATCATCTATCTATCTATCTATCTATCGATTACTAACCATTCTATCTATCTATCTATCCATCTATTATCTATCCATCTATCTATCTATATCCTATCTATCTATCTATCATCTATCTATCTATCTATCTATATCTATATTCTACATCTATACTAGAATCTATATCTATATCTATATCTAAGATCTATAAATCTTTCTCTTATATCTCTATTTATCTATATATATGTATATATATATATATATATCTATATATATATAGATGTATATCTATATATATATATAGATATATAACATTCATATTAATATATATGTATGTATACAAAACTTTGTTTATATATGCATATATGTAAACAATACATACATACATACAAACATACATACATACATATATATATATATATATGTATATATATATATATATATATATATATATATATATATATATA
>NW_028234407.1:39817564-39825064 GCF_977035675.1 Penaeus japonicus | reverse complement strand
TAGGGAGACTTGATGAACTAACCCTCCCCCCCTCCCCCCTCCCCCCCTTCTCCCTCTCTCACCTCTCCTTTGACCTCCCTCATACCCCTCCCACCTGGTCCTACTCCCTGCCCCCTCCCCCCCGCCCCCCCCGTCCCTCCCTCCTCCACACCTCTTCCCCAGCTCACTCCACCTGGCTTGTAATAACCACTCGCCCCGCTCACACAAACAAAGTTTAATGCATATAGAATGAGGATTAATTTTAAATCGGAGGAAACTGTCACTTCTATTAAATGTCAGACAGGCGGTTGTCTGCAGCTTTCCCTTTTCTATTCTTTTATCCCCCCAGTTGCTGTCTGTCGGTCTGTCTGTTTGCATGTTGTTTGTTCAAACACATATCAGCACATAAACACTATCAAAAGGGAGTTAAAGTCAAACAGGAGAGCGAGAGGGATAGAGAGAGAGAAAGAGAGAGAGAGAGAGAGAGAGAGAGAGAGAGAGAGAGAGAGAGAGAGAGAGAGAGAGAGAGAGAGAGAGAGAGAGAGAGAGAGAGAGAGAGAGAGAGAGAGGCGAGAGAGAGAAAGAGAGAGAGAGAGAGAGGGAGAGAGCGAGAGCGAGAGAGAGAGACAGAGAGAGAGACAGAGAGAGAGAGAAAGAGAGAGAGAAAGAGAGAGGGAGAGAGCGAGAGAAAGAGAGAAAGAGAGAGAGAGCGAGAGAAAGAAAAAGACATATAGCACGAGAGGAGAAAGAGTGAGGGAAAGAAATAGAGAATGGTCTCACTCTATCTCTCTCCCCTCCCCACCCCCCCTCCTTGAAGATAAAACAAGTTCATTCTTCAGACGATCGAGAGAAACTTGGGATCCACGGAACGGAGGAGCAACAAGAGCAAGGAAGAGCTCATGAAAGGAGCTGCGTGCAGTGTTGCATGGCCTTCTCCTTCAATACACACTTTTAATCATTCTTTTTTCCTGACGGTCTTTTCTGTGTTTTGATATTCTCTTTTTTCCTCCCCATCCCCCTCCCCCTCCCCGACCCTCCCCTCCCCGACCCGCTTCTTTTTGCTTTTTGTTCGGAATTTTCCTCTTTTTCCTCTTTGGTTTTCTGCGCTCGATGCCTTGTCTTTGCTTACTTCTTATTAAGCTTTCGTTCATTCTTTCGTTCTTATCTATTCTTCTCTTTTCTTCTTCGTCTGTCTTTATCATCTTTCATTCTCTCTCTATCTCTCTTTCTCTCCGCTCGATAACTCTGTCTCTTGCTTACTCTCTATATTAATATATAAGCTTTCGTTCATTCTCCCTCGCTCTCTTTATCTATACTATCTCTCTCTATCTCCCTTTCTTCTCACTCTCTTTATTCATCTTTCCTCTGTCTCGTCTCTCTCTCCCTTTCTTTCTACTCCCTATCTCTTTCGCCCTTTCTCGCTCTTATATATATAATATATCTCCTCTCTCTTTCTCCCTCTCTCTCTTTCTTTTCTCTAATAGATCTCCTCTCATCTCCTTTCTTTCTTTCTCTCTCTCTCCGACCCTTTTCTCTGGCCACTCTCTCCTCTCGCTCCCTTCTTTCTCGCTCCCTCTTTCCGTGCCTTTCTCTCTCTCTCCCTCGCCTTTCTGTCGTTCTCCGGAAGGGGGGGGTGTGAGGAGGGGGGGGTGCTCGCTCTCTGTCTGCCCTGTCTTTCTCTCTCTCTTCCCTCCCTTTCTCTCTCTCTCTCTCTCATCTCTCCCCTTCTCTCTCTCTCTCGTATCCTCATCTCTCTCTTCCGCTCGCCCTATTCCCTATCGCTCGCGCTCTACCTTTCTCCTCTCTCTCTCCTCGCGGCTCTCTCCTCTCCACTATCCTCTTCTCATCCTCCTCCTCTCTCTCTCCTCTCTCTCTCTCTCCTTTCTCCTCTTCTTGTATTTCCTCTCTCTCTTCTCTCTCTCTCCTTTCTCTCTCATTCTCTCTCTCGCCGTCTCCTCCATCTCTCTCTCTCTCTCTCCTCTCCCTTTCTCCTCTCATTCTCTCTCTCTCCTCTCTCCTCTCTCTCTCTCTCTCTCTCTCTCGCTCTCTCCCCTTTCTCTCTCTCTCTCTCTCTCTCTCTCTCTCTCTCTCTCTCTCTCTCTCTCTCTCTCTCTCTCCCTTTCTCTCTCATTCTCTCTCTCTCTCTTTCTTCCATCTCTCTCTCTTCTATCTCTCTCTCTTCTATCACTCTCTCAAATATTTTCACCCTCAATCAGTGCATCCTCCTTTCCTCCTTCCATCTTCCATCCCACTTTTTTTTTCCTTTTCTCTCTCCGTCTCCCTCTTTGGAGATTTCTGGCACGACACAGCAGGTGCCGCGCGTGCCTCCTCAGCCAACCACGAGCCACGCCACCCCGCCATTAGGTCATCGGCTGCTCGTGCTTTCTTAGCTCAGCAAAGAGAGGATGAAAGACACGCACACAGACGCACACCCCGCGCGTGCTTATGTATGTATATATGTATGCATGCGATTATATATGTATGTATGTATATATATATATATATATATATATATATGTATATATATATATATATATATATATATATATATGTGTGTGTGTGTGTGTGTGTGTGTGTGTGTGTGTGTGTGTGTGTGCATGCAATTATGTATACATGTATATATATATATATGCATACATGTATGCGGGTAGTGCGTGTTTGTCTAAAAATGTGCCTTTCTACATAAACACCTAAAACCGAAGCATATAGATATTGTCGCACCTACTCCAAACCAATGACAAAAACAACAACGACAAAAAGACAAAAACAACAACGACAAAAAGACAAAAGCAACAACGACAAAAAGACAAAAGCAAAACTCTACGTCTAAGCTTCCGTGAGCAATAAGCCCATTTCTCTTCCTCTTCCGCATGGGGGTGAGGGGAAGTGGTGGGGATGGGGGGGGGAGGGGGGGTCGTCTATCTCGAGTTGGCCCAAACAAGGTTTACCCTCCACCACGAGCGCCCAAGGCCAAGCTGAGTCATAATAAACACCTGGCACCTCTTGGCATCATCGGGCTGGAGGGGAGGGGAAGTGTGTGTGGGGGGGGGGGGGGTCTGTGGGATGGGGTGTGAGAGGGAATAGGAGGAGACTGACGGAAGGGTGGTTGAGTTGGAGAGGGAGAAGAAGGGAAAGAGATTACGATAGGGAAATGAGGATGGAGAGAATAAGGGAGAAAGAAAAAAAGAGAGCAACAGAGAAAGAGAGAGAGAGAGAGAGAGGAGGAGGGGAGGGTAGAAAGAGAGAGAGTGAGAAAAAGAGAGAATGAGAGAGAGAGAGGGAGAGAGAGATAGGTAGAGAGCTAGATAGATAGATAGTTAAATAGATAGATAGATATATAGATAGGTAGATAGATAGATAGATAGGAATAATATTGGAGAAAAGAGAAGAAGAGAGAGAAGAGAGAAAGAAAGAGAGACAAAGAGAGAGAGAGAGAAGAAGAGAAGAAGAAGGGAAGAAGAAGAGGCGGAGAAGAGAGAGGGGAAGCGAGAGAGAGAGAGAGAGAAGAGAGAGAAGGGGGGCGAAAGAGAGATGTAGAAAGAGAATAAGAGCGATGGAAGAAATGAGAGAGAGAAAGAGAGAGAGAGAGAGAGATAGGTAGATAGATAGATAAATAGATATATATATAGAGAGGGAGAGAAAGCTGATGTTCACTAAAACACAAGTTAAGGTAGATGAGATTTGAATAATAAGAGGGTCATTATCACTGTTTCAGTTCTACAAAAGACATAATGATACTCCTAAAATAAGAGGCATTATCACTGTATCAGTTTCTACAAAAGACATAATAAACACTAAAAATTAATGAAGGATGAAGGATGAAGGACAGATAGATAACGGTAATAGATATAGATAGACAGATAAACAAATACACAGATAGTTTAATAGATAGATAGATAGAGGAAGAGCAAGAAAGAAAATGAGAAAAAGGGAAAGAGAAAGGGGGGGGGGGAGGATTAGTTAGAAAGAGAGTTAAGCATCAATAAAGATAATGAAAAGAAAGCCAGAAGTGTAGGAAGGATTGGAAGAAAAGTAGCAATTATTTTTTATGTAAACAAGTCAGAAAAGAATGTTCTGAGAAGTTGGCAAAGAAATGTTTACATGATTAAAGCTCAATAACCAACTATAAAGCAATTCATGTATTGTTGTCTGTTTGATATTTACGCCGGGACTGATCTTGTTATTTTTTTTTCACTTTTTGTTGTCGTAGTCTTCGTTTTCGCTTGACCTCCTTCCTTCATTCTTATTGTCATGATTCTCTCTATGATTATCCCCCAATTCTATTGCGACTATATCGAAACATGGATATATTTCCCGTAGACTTTAAGCAGCGCAGAAATCGTAAATGGATTGCCTAACACTTTCTTCCGTATCTCTCATTCTTGCAGGACTTTCGTCTCCTCAAGTCTCCCTCTACTGTTACTGAAAATTCCGACTATAAGTTCTCTATTCGTCCACTCTCTTTTTAACCCATTTCCAAGAAGGATACAGTGAGTAAAAAAAATTATTTGTTATTTTCGAAATTGAATCTTTACAAAGCCGTTTGTGATTCTTAGAAGAGATCTTCCTTCTCGTTCGAAAAGAGGCGAGACGTAAAGCAGAAAAGAAAGAAAAGAGAAAGGAAGAATTAAAGATGAAACATAAAAAAAAATATCCATACAAATATTATAGAAGATGAGTTGTAACGTTTTCAGAGCTAACCATATATCATATTTGTGAAAACTATATCGATAACCGATATTGTAATCAGGTTTGGCAGTGCGTATAATCTGTCATGTCATGTCACGAGTGTTCTTGTGTGTTTATTTGTGTTTATGTGCTGTCTGTGCATACGCATGGGCGTGTGTGTGCAAATGTGTGTTTGTGTGTGTGTGTGTTAGTGTGTGTGTGTGTGTGTGTGTGTGTGTTTGTGTGTGTATGTGTGTGTGTTAGTGAGTGCATATGTTTTTGTTTGCGTGTGTGATAGCGCGTGCATGTGTGTTTGTTTGTGTGTGTGTGTGTGTGTGTATGTGTGTGAATGTGTATGGATGTAGAGATTCTCAGAATTCCTAGAAGCGTTTTTAATGGATAGTGACGACCCTCCTCAAAAAAAAAAAAAAAAAAAAAAGAGAGAGAGAGAGATAAATAAAGGGGAAAAAAAAGTCCTCGGTGCCTTCCCTTTCTCTCTCCCTTTCCCCGCCGTTACCATCTCTCCGTGACGGTTCCCAAAATGATAATGGCCATAAAGATGAAGCAAGATGAAGCGGACTCGAAGGGAACTGCCGTAAGATGTCATAAAAACATCTTCCAAGTCAAACATGGGCGGAAGGTATTATGTGCCAGCATTCATTTTCTTCTTGACTTAGCTGGACTCCTCTTCTCTCTCCCCTCCTCTCATCTCCCTCTTCCTTATCGTATCATCTCTTTCCTTTTACTCCCTCTGTTAACCGCTTTTCCTCTCTTCTCGTTTTTTAAACCAGCTTTCGTCGCTTCCTCTTTAAACAAACAAGCTTTCTTCTCTTCCGCTGTACCAGCTTTCTCTCTTCCTCTTTTAACCAGCTTTCTCTCTTCCTCTTCTCCCTTTCTCACCCGAACTACAATCTGCCCCTCACTTCCTTACCTTTCTGTCCATCATCTCTCTATCCTCAGTGATTGATATTCAGACGCATATAGATTATTCTTTCTGTCTTATTCCTTTCCTCAGCGTCTCCTCTATTCCCGGCTTGACGCTTAGGAACCGTGCAATTAGAATATAAAAAGATATAAGAAAAATATGAGAGGTTAAAAGAAAAGAAAAAAAATCAAAAGGCAAAATATATACTTTTTTCCCACTCCCTCCGTAATTAGACCTTGATTAATTTCTCTCTAGCCAAACAAATTTCAATAGTCCCCCAAAAAAAAACGTCTAACTGGAGAGAACAAACTGAAACGCGGCGCTCCATCCTTATCACTGGCCGGCCTTGAGAGCTTAATATCTTGGTTCTGATAACTTCTCAGCTCAGACGATGTGCTCCAATGAACTTTTGTTTTCTTAGCGAGACTTTTATTGCTGCTTTTTATTCGTGTTCACTTCCAGAAGAGACAGAAAATCCCCAATAAAAGAGAGAAAATAACGTCAAAAGTCTTTCGTACGATCCCTTTCTCTTTTTCTTTTTTTGAATTCCAGTAATGGTGAGGCCAATAAGGTTGATGATAATAGTAAATCAGCTTCATACACCAACTCAAAGCGTCAAAACTAAAGATATGAAAAAATGTATACCTTTACTGAAATGAAACCGGGATTGGAAATTTTGAAGATCGCGAAGGTTAGACGTCAATAACCTTTTAAAAACAAACACGTTTATAAAAATTATATTCCTGGAATCACTGACAAACATACGTGTTGTGAGGCTTATATATATATAATTATAATATAATTATATATATAATATAGATTTATAAAATAATTAGAATATATATATATATATAATACATTTAACATACATACATACATATTACATACATATATATGTTTATATAACACATACATCCTACATAATATATATATACATATATATACATAAGAACATAAAGATAAATATATATATATATATATATATATATAATATATATAGTTATATTAATATATATATATAATAATATATATATATATTATATAATATATATATAATATATATATATATATACATAAAGAGAGAGAGAGAGAGAAGGAGAGAGAAAAAGAAGAAGAGAAGAAGAGAAGAGAGATGAGAGAGACGAAAAAAAGAGAAAAGAGAGAAGAGATATACACACATACAACATTACTTATATATATATATATATATTATATTTATTTATAATTATAATAAATAAATATATTATATATATATTATAATAATTGTGTTTGTGTTGTCGTGAAGAGTAGAAAATGGTACCTATTCCGAAATGAATAAAAAATTAAACTTCACAGATAAACAAAACCCTCCACTCCACGCCACAGCCTCGAACGACCGCACTTCGCATATGAAGGCATCAAGTGCACCCGCCTTCACAAGCGCCATTACCGACCATCGCAGACAATGAAAATGACGTCGATGAGACTTTCCCATAGCATATTTGAAAACTTTCTCTCTTAAATAGGATTATTGAGTTGTTATTATATATATAGTATCTTATATATAAGACATATATAATATATGATGTAGGAAATATATATATATATTGAATAATATATGAATATATATATATATATATATGTATGTATATAAATATTTTTATATGTTATATGATTATTTTATATATATATATAATATATATATTATTTTTATATATATATATATATAAATATAATGCATAATATATGCTTCACATATATGCATAAGATATATATATATATATATTAATATAATATATTAATATATATATATATAAATATCTATCTATCTATCTAATTATCTATATCAATATATGACTATATATATATAATATATAATATATATATATAATATATATATATATAATATATATTAATCTATTCTGTGTTGTTGTTCGTGTGTGTGTGTG
>NW_028234407.1:39750064-39755064 GCF_977035675.1 Penaeus japonicus | reverse complement strand
TGTATATATATCTATATATATATATATTTTAATAATTATATACATATATATGTATTGGTATGCATATATATACATATCTATACATTTATATATATATATATATATATATAGTTAGTATATTTATATGATACTATATATATATGAATGTATATATATATATATACGAAATATGATTTTATATATATTAATATTATATATCTATATTGTTATTTGTAATCTGTGATATCTATAATAATATATATATATATATTTCACCGGCGAAACCTAAAACAGAGAGAGTATCGAGGAAGAGAGAGAGAGAGCGAGAGGAAGATAGAATGAGAGGAGAGGAGAGGAGAGGATGAGGGGGAAGAGTTCAGAGAGAGAGAGAGCGTCAGAGAGAGAGTGTGAGCGAGAGAGAGTGTGAGAGGAGAGAGAGTGAAGAGAGAGGAGCGGAAGAGAGCAAGAGAGAGAGTAGAAGAGAGAGAGATAGATAGTTAGAGGAGAGAAGAGGAGAGAGCAGTAGATGAGACGAGATTGAGAGAGAGATAGAGAGTTAGAGAGGAGAGAGAAAGAAGAGAGGATGAAGAGAGAGAGATGACGAGAGATGGATGAGATGAGATGGAGAAGAGAGAGAGAGCTCGATTGGTGAGAAAGATGAGAGGAAGAGAAGAGAGAGAGAGATAGCTAGAGAGAGAGAGAGTAGTAGATGATAGAAGAAAGTTAGATGGAGAGAGAGAGAGAGAGAGAGATGAGAGAGATAAGATAGACAGAGATGAGAGTCCAACGGAGAAGAGAAAGAGAGAGAGAGATTTCGGAGCCGATGAGAGCTGAGATTGAGAGATGGGAGACTGAGAGAATGAGAGAATGTGGTAGAGAGAGAGAGAGAGAGAGAAAGATAGAGAAATAGAGAATAGAGAGAGAGAGAGAGAGAGAGAGAGAGAGAGAGAGAAGAGAAGAGAGAGAGAGAAAGAGAAAGAGCTCAAAACGAACATAATATGTCGAGCGCGTCCATCTCGTCAGCCGGTGGGTGTCCTCGTGAGTTGTGACCCTTCCGGGTGGCGCTTACGATGCCATTCGCTCTCCTGCTCCGCCCGGGTTCATCGCGTCAGGAAAAGGGCTTCCATGACGCCGGGGACTTCCTTCGGCCAATTCGCGCATTATGGAACTTGGGATGACTTCTCTTAGTCCTTTGGGAGAGGGGGAGGGAGGGAGGGAAGGGGAAGGCGGGAGAGGGAGAGGGTCGGATGGAGGGAGGGAGGAAGGAGAGACAGAGAGGAGAGGAGAGAGAGAGAGAGAGAGAGAGAGAGAGACGAAGAGATGACGAGAGAACCTTGCCCCGTTGATGGAGTCCGAGGAGAGAGAGAGAGAGATGAGAGAGAAGAGAGAGAAAGAGAGAGTAGAGAAAGCAAAGAGAGATGGAGAGAGAGATGGTAACGAGAGAGAGACCGTCGAGAGAGAGAGATCTGGAGAGGAGTATGAGCATTGGTGAAAGATGTTTGATGAGAGAAAGAGAGAGAGAGGATGAGCAGAGAGAGAGAAGAGTCGATTGAGGAGTCCGGATTGATGAGAGCTGAGTGTCAGAGACACGAGGAGAGAGATTGAGAGAGAGAGAGAGAGAGAGAGAGAGATAGAGATAGAGTAGAGATAGAAATATGTGATAGGAGAGATGTGAGAGATGAGAGAAGAGACGAGACAGATGACGAGAGAGTGAGGAGAATGAGGGACTCGGTGAGAGAGAGAGAGAGAGAGAGAGAGAGAGAGAGAGAGAAAGAGAGAGAGAGAGAAAGGAGAGAGAATGAGAGAGAAAGGAGAGAGCAAAGGGGGAATCAATTAGGCAGACAGAAAATGTGAGACAGAAAGATATAAATTGATTGAGGGAAAGTAAGTGAGAGGAAGATCGAGCGAGCGAGCGAGCGAGAGAGAGAGGGATAGAGAAAGAGAGAGAGAGAGAGAGAGAGAGAGAGAGAGAGAGAGAGAGGGAGAGAGAGAGAGAGAGAGAGAGAGAGAGAGAGAGAGAGAGAGAAAGAGAGAGAGATGAGAGATTGACGAAGAAAATACCGGATTGGAGAGAGAGAGAGAGAGAGAGAGAGAGAGGGAGGATGATGATGATTAAAACTATATAATCCCAATAACAGGAACGTATATTAATCTCACCAATATTTACACGGCAAACCTGTGTTAAGTCCCCCACCTTATGCGCCACTCCATAGCTTCTTTTTTGTTTATTTTGCATTGAGTAGTCCCAAGTAAAGTCCAGAATAGCAAGAAGATTGCGCAGGGACCTAGGAGGAAACAGGGGGGGGTTTGGAAAGGTCCAAAAAGGGTGGTAGGGGAAGGAAGTGGGTATAGGGGGTGAAGGGATTACGCGAAAGGGATCTTAGAAGGGAGGGCGTGGGAGAGAGGGAGGGTGGAGGGGACTGGAGGGGTATGGGGGTAGGAAAATGAGAGTGGGGGGAGGCAAGGCCGGAGGCGGAATACTAGCGACTATGGTTCTTAAGAGGAGGGAAGGAGAGGTATTGAGGGGAAAGGGAGATGGAGTTAGGTGGGAATTAGGGAAGGTGGACATTGGGGGACGAGGTCAAGGGGCCCACCAATTTTAAGGAAAGGAAGGAAGAAGGGGACGGGTTTGTGGGGGTTAAGGCATGGAGGAGGGGAGGGAGGGGGAAGGAGATTGGGAGGCTAGGAACGGAAAGGTGTGAGGGATAGTGGGGAAGGAGGATAAGGGGGAGGGGAAGGCCGGGAGGAATGGAGGTAAGGTGGGAAGGGAAGGATTAGGCGTGGTAGTAGGGGGACTAAGGTTTGGTACACGAGGAAGGTATGGGGGAATGGAAAGGAACTGGGAGGAAGGAGGTGCGGATAGGATAGGAAGGAAGATGGAAGTGGTCGGAATGTGTGGAAGAGGAATGGGCGGATAGGTAGGAGCGATGCGGTGAGGGAGGAGGAAGGGATGGTGAGGAGAGGAATAATTGGGGAGGGGATTTGTGCGGAATATCTAAGGGGGGGAAGGAAATGGAGGAACTACGGGAGATTAAATTGAGGCAAGGGAATTGGAATGGGAAAGTGGATAATTAGGGAAGAAGGATTAGGAGGGGGGGATATGGTGTTTATTTTATGAGAAGGAAGGAACGGATCAGGGAGGAAGGGGAGAGAGGATGGAGGAGGTGAAGGCTGGATACTGGTAAGGGAGGTGAATAGGTGGAGGGGAAAATTAGGAGGGGAGGGAAGGGTGAAGGGTGAAGAGGACGTGGAAGGGGGGGTACGCGACGGAACGGAAAGGAATAGTGGGATGAAAGGGTGATGGACGGAGGGGGGAATTAGGAGGAGAAGGGAGGGAAGGGGGGCATGGGGCAGAGGGAAAGGCTAGGAAAGGGGGAGATTTATTGAGGATGATCGGGAAGGGAGGGGGAAGAGGGAACGGAGGAAGGGTAACACCAGGAATAGAAGGAAGGAAAAATAAAAGGCAAAGGTGAAGAAAGGCAAAATAAAGTCAGAGGAGAAGCAGAAAAATAAGAATGATAATTATAACAGCAAAGATGATGATGAAAAAGAGAAAGAGAGCGAGAGCGAGAAGCACACACACACAGGTATGTAGTAAATATAAAACAAACCTAAAGAGAAGAACACAATGTGTCAGATAACGTTTGTGGTGTCCTAATTATAATGACATAACATCACAAATACGATATATGTATATACAATATATATATATTATTTAATAGAATGTGTATATATATATATACTATATAAAAACTATATATACATATTATATATATATCTATAATCGTATGTATCTATATATATATATATATATATATATAGTGTGTGTGTTGTGGTTGTGTGAATGTGGTGTGTGTTGTGACGTGTGTGTGAAGTGTGTTTATGGTGTGTGATGGTGTATCTAATATATATATATTCTATCTCTATCTAAAATATATAGCTAAATATATAAATATCTATATGCCTATATATGTAATCTATACATCTATTATAAGTATTATCTATATCTATCTAAATAAAATCAATATAAAAATATCTGATAAATCTAATGCATATATCATATATATATATCTACTATATCTATATCACTTCTATAACTGTCTATATATGATATATATATATCTATATATCTATCAAAAATATATAATATATATAACATATCTATGGCATATGCATATATATATAGTATTTGCATATATATACTAATGATATAGAAATTTGCATATATATATAGATATAGCTTAGCTATTTCAGATATATATAAAATATACATATATATATACACCACATATATATGCGAGTTGTGTGTGTATATATAAATATATATATATACTATATACTTATATATATATATATATTATATATATATATAATGTATATCCCTATATATATGCACACACACACACATATATATGTATGTGTGTATATATATGAAAGCAAAATAATAACAATATAACGAAGAAGAAGAATCAGAAGGATGAAATAGATTTCAATCAGAAACACAAACATAATTCCAAATTCCCATTTTAATCAGAAAGATGGCACTGCTTTGGCATCGTATGGCACCGAGTTGAAAAGTGACATCGCTTTCCGTGGCACTTCACTTAGCGTCTATGGCCCGCGTCTATGGAACTACGGAACTCGGTGACACTTCAAGAACGCCATTCCAATGGAGGGGGGGAGGGGGGAGGGGGGAGGCGTGGGCGCTCTTTGCTCACTGGGATCTGTCTTTGTCCTCGAGTCTCATAGGATAAAGGTTCGGGCTAAATTTTTTCGTGATAGGGGAGGCGAATAGAGCAGCAAGCAACGGAGCTGGTCTAAGCATGTTGAGCATCTTGGGGTTTCAATTATTAGTAGTAGACAAGAGCACAGCATAGTTAGCCTTAATAGAAAGCAGACAAAGCATTTAGTTAGAGAGCATGTAGCATGGGTTCGTTGTAGAAAGAATTTAAAATGAAGAGCTAAGTAGCCAAAGGTACAAAGATTGAAGACGAGTAGAAGCAAGGCAGCATGTAAAGCAA
>NW_028234407.1:39722564-39725064 GCF_977035675.1 Penaeus japonicus | reverse complement strand
AAAGATAACAAACAATAAGATTACTGTTATCATCATTAAAACTATTGATATTTTCCATCATTATCATTATTATTCTTATAATGATTATGCTAATCATGATTCTTATTATCATTACAATCATCTTTGCTATCATTATCATTGCTATTGCTTTTATTACCATTGCGATTGTGATTATCACCATTATATTTTTTATTGCTATCATATTTATCATTATCATTATTATCATAATAACTATTATTACTATTATCATAATTATTATAATTATTGTTGTTATCATTATTGTTATCATCAGTATCATTATTATTACTATAATTTTTATCATCATTAATTTATTATCATTATCATGGTTATTATCATTATTATTTTCCTTGTTATTATTATCATTTTTTGCTATTATCAACAATATTGTTATCAGTATCAATAATATTATATTTTTCATCATTGATATCATTATCATTATTAACATTGTTATTATCATTATTAACATTGTTATTATCACTACTCGCATTATGATCATTATTTATCTCATGATTATCATATTATCATTATCAATTCAATTACAAATATTATGATCTTCGTCATTATCATTATATTGCTATCTATATAATTATTACTATCATTATTTTCATCCCTATATTAAGTATCATCATTATCATGACTACCGTCATCATTAATATCATCATGCGTATGATCCCTACTATTGTCATCATTCTGGTTACCATTACCATCATCACTATTATCATTATTATCATCTTTATCATTATCATTATTACCAATATTGTTGGTATCATTATCATCACCATCAGTATTATTTCAATAACAATTTCAGCTATTACCATTATCATAAATTTCATTAGCATTTCTAAGATTATCACTATCATTATTACTATCATCTTCATTACAAAAATTATGAACATTACCCTATATCACCTTCATCAGCATTATCATGTCAGATCGTGTTCATCGGTGTAAGTAATCGTGTCTAAAATAAAGATGTCCCTAAATTCAATTAGAGGCTATTGAGTATTAAAAAAGTAGACCGCTTTTAATAAGTCAATGTCTTTGGAAACTCTGCGGACATAAACCCAAGTTTAACTACTCGGAATGATCACTGACCTCGCCATAAATTTGATGGATGCGTTAATGGTGCATCAAAGAAAATTTATGACACAATCAGCAGATGAAACGTGCGTTCTTTTTATCAACAATGTGTTCTTTGGATCAGCAATTAAATTGTCATCATACTAATCGTATGATAGACCTATAAAGATGGACGAATTGAACTTTACAACAGCATTAGAAATAGACGAACTGTTGTGTTATTCAAACAATAAAATAACTTTAAGGAAAGGTACAAAGACATGAAAAAATCGTTGTACGATAAAAACTAACACGTTTTCATATTAACTCAGTCTAGCACCATAACAGTAACCCATAATGAGAGAAAACGGACATTTCTCACCGACACGCTCCTGTGCATAGAAAACGACGATTATCGACACACCTGAACAGCAAAGGTGAGATTTGAACGCGGAGACTCATCCATTTTTCGTCACTGAAGTTCATGATTAAGGGAAATTTGATGCATAGAGAAAAACATAGTTCAAAAAATACACAATAAAAACAACCAAACAAAACAAAACAAAAAAAAAAACACAAACAAAAACAAAACAAAAAAAAAACAAAATCACAAACAACAAAAACAAAAACACAAGGAAAAAAAACAAAAAAAAAAATCACACAACAACAAATAAAAAACAATAAAAAAAATACAAACAAACAACAATTGCATTGCCTATCATATCAAGGACACAAAAGATTATAATATATCATTGTGCTTTGTCACATTTAACTTTGCTGTGGTGTATTGTTGCAATTTTTGTGTAATTATTTGTACATAGTTATCTGTTTCACGTTCTATGAAATTTATATTTTCACCTAGTTCCTTCTCTGTCTGCAAGTCTGTCTTTCTATCTATATATACGTTTGTATCATATAATTGTTTTTCTCTCTGTATACATAATTATCATTTTGTC
Organism: Penaeus japonicus; assembly: GCF_977035675.1. Taxonomy (NCBI): domain Eukaryota; kingdom Metazoa; phylum Arthropoda; class Malacostraca; order Decapoda; family Penaeidae; genus Penaeus; species Penaeus japonicus. Next base: position 39,723,028 of record NW_028234407.1, on the reverse strand, counting down.
TATATACTTCTCTATCTACACATCGCTCCATCTATCTATATGAGAGTCAATCAATATAGCTGTTTTTTGCTTATAGATATGTTCATATGTGCCTGCCTTCTGTCTAATCATTTGTCAGCCCCTCTGCTATCTACTTGTCTCTATCTCTTGACTATCTTTCTGATTGTTTTTCTATCTAACTGTGTGTCTTCTGGCTGCCAATTCATATATATATCTCGCATCTTTTATCTATTAGTCTATTCTATATATCCCTCAATTAGAACATATTTGTTTGTCTTTCTGTTTATCAGCAAAACGTGTCAAGTAGTCTCTATTTAGGCATGGATTCAGATGGATATAAAGAGTCAGGGAGATAGAGAGATAAGTGGACAATTTAATTCATGGACACACATACATAACTTCATATGCGTATGCATGTATATGCATTTGTGTGTGTGTATATATATATATATATATATATAAAT
>NW_028234407.1:39720681-39722464 GCF_977035675.1 Penaeus japonicus | reverse complement strand
ATGAAGGAATACTTAGAGCACAGCTGTTACGTCTCATTCCCTTTCTTTCCTCCGAGCTCCCCCATTCTCCCTCTCCCCTTCCCCTTCCCCTCACTTTCCCCTCACTCAACACTCCCCATGCCCCCCCCCGCCCCCCTCCCTTATCCTCTCTACCCAACCAGGAACTCTCTCTCAGCATTCCCCCCACTCTCATCTTTCCCCTTCTCCCCCACCTCCCATCTCCCCCTCACCCCAACCCACTCCTCCCCTTTCCCCATGGTTCCACCTCCCCCTGCCCCCAGCTCCCCTCTCCCCGCCCAGCCCTTCCCTTCCTCTTCCCCCAACTTCCGGGGGGTCCTTCCTTTCCCCCTAGCCCCCCTTCTCCCAGCTGCCCTTATCCCCTTCTTCATGTCCCCCCTCCTCCCGTACCCCTAGCTCTCCCCCTCCTCCCGTACCCCTAGCTTCCCCCTCCTCCTCCCTTACCCCTAGCTTCCCCCTCCTCCCCTACCCCTAGCTCCCCCACACCTCCCCTACCCCTACCCCTAGCTCCCCCTCCTCCTCCCTTACCCCTAGCTCTTCCACACCTCCCTTACCCCTAGCTCCCCCTCCTCCTCCCTTACCCCTAGCTTCCCCCACACCTCCCCTACCCCTAGCTCCCCGAATCTCACTGCACGCTCTCCCTGCCACAGCCTCCCCCTCGCTCCCCCCTTCCTCCCCTCCCCCTAGCTCCCCCCCTCCTCCTTCCTTACCCCTAGCTTCCTCCCTCCTCCCCTACCCCTAGCTCCCCCTCCTCCTCCCTTACCCCTGGCTCTTCCACACCTCCCCTCCCCCTAGCTTCCCCCCTCCCCCCCTCCCCCTAGCCCCCCCCCCCCCTCCTCCCTACACCTACGGGCCCCGAAACGTGTGAGTGCCGCACCGGGCGCTGGCAGGTAGGCCTATCCGCTCACCTCTCGCCGCAGTGCGCTCGCTTTCCGATGCGCTCCTGTCAGCTGTCGTTGAGGTTCCTGGGCAATGTGATCCCGGGTTTGTGATTAATGGAGGTTGATGATAATAGAAGAGTTTCTGTGTGAAAAAAACAACAACAAAAAAGGGTCGAAAATGAACAAAAATGATGGACAACTCTTTAAAGTGCAAGAAAGTATGAGGAAATAAATATTGTATCCGAATTTTAAACTATAAGATAGGGGGGAATTATAGTTGTATTGAGAAAGAGATAAATAGAAAGAGAGATAGATAGAAAGAGAGAGAGAGAGAGAGAGAGAGAGAGAGAGAGGAGAGAAAGAGAGAGAAGGAAGGAGAGAGAGAGAGAAAAAAAAAAAGGGGGGGAAGAAAGGAAGTGTGAGATGAATAAGCAAATAATGTCATTACAAAAAATAGAGATGGAGGGAGAGGTTGAAATAAAAAGAATTGGAATTCAAAAAGCCATCTAAAAATGGATGAGACAAATAGAAAACAAATGAATGGAAGGGAAAGGGCGGGGAAGAGAAATAAAAGAAAGATACGAAATAAAATAATAAAAATGAAAGCAATGATAGTGTTCATGATGATGATAGCTATAAGGATAATAATGGTAATTATAATGATAATGATGATTATAACAATTGTAATGATAATGATACAAATAATAATGATAAGGATGAAGATAATGATTTTTGATGATGAAAATGGTAATAATGATGATGATAATAAAGATGATAATAATAATGATAATAATGATAATGATAATAACAACAAAAAATGATATTGATAATGAAAATACAGTGATGACAGTAACAAGAATATCACTATTGAGAGCAACAACAAC
>NW_028234407.1:39699950-39703081 GCF_977035675.1 Penaeus japonicus | reverse complement strand
CTTTTTCTCTCTCTCTCTCTCTCTCTCTCTCTCTTTCTCGTCTTCTCGTCTCTTCCTCGTCGTTCCTCTCTCTCTCTCTCTCCCACTCTCTCGGGACCGTCCGGTCTCTCTCTCTCTCTCTCCTCTCTCTCTCTGCTCTCTCTCTCTCTCTCTCTCTCTCTCTCTCTCTCTCTCGTCTCACTTCCGCTCGTCTGCATCTGTCTGTCCTCTGTCGGCTCTCTCTCTCCTCTCTCTCTCTCTCTCTCTCTCTCTCTCTCTCTCTCTCTCTCTCTCTTTGTCTGTCTGTCTCTCTCTCTCTCTCTCTCTCTCTCTCTCTCTCTCTCTCTCTCTCTCTCTTTCTCTCTTACTCACTCTTACTCACTCTAAAAATTACGCTAATAAGAACGATACTTGTAGCAACACATCGAATAAAACCGACCCAACTGACTCGAAAAAAGGAGAAAAAAAAACGAAAGAAAGAGAAAGGGAAGAGAAACAACAGAGAACACAAGATTAATAGAAGTGATAATCTATCTGGAGAATTATCCGACACGCGAGACGGAGACGAATATGGATGAGGGGAGAGGGAAAGGGATAAAGAAAGAAAGGGGAGAGGAAGAAAGGAAATGAAAGAGGGAGTGAGGAAGAGAGAGGAAGAAAGGAAATGAAAGAGGGAGTGAGGAAGAGAGAGGAAGAAAGGAAATGAAAGAGGGAGTGAGGAAGAGAGAGGAAGAAAGGAAATGAAAGAGGGAGTGAGGAAGAGAGAGGAAGAAAGGAAATGAAAGAGGGAGTGAGGAAGAGAGAGGAAGGAATGTACTCAGAAGGAGAAGGAGAGAAGAATTATTGTAATACAGCAGTGATTCTGTTGGTAATCAAACGTTGGAACAGAAATCATCATGATAGTAAAATATTTTGAGATGATATTTATTATGTTAATGTTCTTAGTGATGACAATAATCATGATGAGTGATGATAATGAGGGTGATGATGATCTTAGGAATTATAAATCACCATTGTTGTTATCTTGGATAGTTGTTATGAACATCATACATTAATCTTATAATCATCTTAAATTACCATACTGCTTATCTTAAATGATTATGCTTATATGAAACAATTATGTTTCATTTAAATAATTATCTTGATCATCGTGAATTAATTTCATAAATTTCTGAAATGACTATAATATTACATGAATATCATTATCATAATGTATTATTTCAGTGAATACCTTCCCGTGAAATAAGTATGATAATAAATGATTTTTCATGACATGATGTGTAATTAAGGTTGCAAATCTGATTAAAATAAGAGTATTGGAATATTAATTACTGTATCTTAATTACTTGAGAAGTTATTAATTCCTCATTCATAGCTTCCTTCACCAAAATCTAGAAAGAGGATTGTGAATTTCCTAAACAATTTTTTTTTCTTTTTTTTTCTTTTTTTTTTTGTAAAGCTTGTCATGCCTATCACGAATGCTTATCATAATTATCTACAGTGATTATGGTTATCATAGATTATCACCATTGTCGTATTTAATTATTCAAATGGAGATCTTCAATTACCATGATTATGTGAACTTATCACCATCTTCATCCTGATATATAATCGTGGTTATCTTAAAGAAATAAAGGTGGAAGACGCAGCCTTGACCTCTAATATATTTTCTTCTTTTTCTCTTTCTTCTTCTTCTTTATTATTTTACTTCTCCTTTTTATTTTATCTTATTATTATTTATCCTTCTTCATCTTATTCTTCCTGAGATACATATTCTTCTTTTTTGTTCTACTTCTTCTCCTTCTCCTTCTTTTTTTTTCATTTTCTTAATCCCTTTGATTCTTCTTCTTCTTCCTCTTCTTCCTATCCTTCTTCTTCTCTTTTTTCTTCTTCCTTTTACTTGTATAATTGCTACTACTACCTCTTATTATCATTCATATTCCTCTTCTTCTGCATTTTCTTATCTTCTTCTTCTTCTTCTTAATCATCATCTTCTTCCTCTTCTTCCTTTTCTTCTTCTTGTTGACTGATGAGTTGTTTGCTTGCTATCGACGCTGTGTTTGAGGTGGCAAGGTGGATGGGTCGGTGTGTGTGTGTGTGTGTGTGTGTGTGTGTGTGTGTGTGTGTGTGTGTGTGTGTGTGTGTGTGTGTGTGTGTGTGTGTGTGTGTGTGTGTGTGTGTGTGTGTGTGTTTATTTTTGTGTGTTTGTTTTTGTGTGTTTGTTTGTGTGTTTGTTGGTGTATGTGTGTTTGTGTTTATTTTTGTGTGTTTGTTTGTGTGTTTGTGTTTGTGTGTGTTTATTTTTGTGTGTTTGTTTGTGTGTGTATGTGTTTATGTTTGTGTGTTTGTTTGTGTATGTGTGTTTGTCTTTATTTTTGTGTGTTTGTTTGTGTGTTTGTGTTTGTGTGTGTGTTTATTTTTGTGTGTTTGTTTGTGTGTGTGTATTTGTGTTTGTTTTTGTGTGTGTGTCTGTGCATGCATAAGGTCACGAAATGTTCTTCAGATTACTGGTACTGTAAATGTCTGCTTCCTTGTCGCTGTTATGTAATTGTTGAAATGGTTTTGTTTATTCTTCTGTATTTGCATACCTGTGCCTTGGTCTCCTATATATCTCCGGTTTAGCGCGAAACATGAAAGTTTTCGAGACATTTTACAAACCGTAAGAAGTTCAGAGTAAGTTAACTTGTTTTTATCTCTTTCTGTCTAAGTCTGTTTCGTTATCCCTTTCTCTCTGTCTTTTTCTTTCTTGTATTTTCTCTAATGATCTATTATTCATCTATCTACGTGTACATAGAGCTCTGATTTTCATATAACATTCTGTTTATCTGTACGTCCATCTATCAATCTATTTAATCTTGCCAATCTTTCTTTGTGCATCCTTTTAACTTTGTTTGTCTCTCTAAATGTATATCAAAAAGAAAGAAAGAAGTGTGTGTGTGTGTGTGTGTGTGTGTGTGTATATATATATATATATATATATATATATATATATATATCTATATATATATATATATAATATATATATATATATATATTATATATATATATATATTATATATATATATATTTATACATATATACATATATATGTGTGTGTGTGTGTGTGTGTGTGTTTATGTGTGTGTGTGTGTGTGTGTGTGTGTGTGTGTGTG
>NW_028234407.1:39687450-39689950 GCF_977035675.1 Penaeus japonicus | reverse complement strand
ACACTTACACACGCTAACAAACTCACGCACACACACTTACACACGCTAACAAACTCACGCATACACGTACGCTTTTCTTTAAGAGGGCTGTCTATACATTAATCCATCATCTACTAACTTGACTGTCAATTTAAACGTCTGTCTGTCTTTCTGTACGTGTGTGTGTATGTGTGTGTGTGGAAGGATTTTATTTCTTAAATTTCCTCACATTTTCATCTCTTTTTTTTTCCATTTCCTACTTGATTCTCTTTCCTTTTCCTTCGTCTCCTCATCTGATTTGCATGTGTCCTTCCTTGATTTCTTAATCTTGATTTTATTTTTTTTTCCTACAATTCATACAGTCGGACACTAAAACTTCGCCACAACAAGTGATTCATTTTTTATTTTCATTTCATTTCAAAGTAATATGATTAGATGTATATTGAAATATATATCTAAAACAAATCAATTTCTGATACATATCATATATGTATATATATACATACATACATATATATATATATATATATATATATATATATATACATATAATATATATATACTATATATATATATATATATATAATATACACACACACAACACACACACCCACCCACACACACACACACACACCCACACACACACACACACACACACACACACCCACACACACACACACACACACATATATATATATATATATATATATATATATATATATATATATATATATGTATATAAAACCCTCCATGACTGGAAGCTTTCGTATTAGAAAAGACTTTTATCCATAACTATATTCTTATTCGCCCGTACATAATTGTATCAACTGAGCTTCTTACTTATCGTAAAAGATGTCAAATGAAAACAAATTGCAACCTGAAGAGTACTTAAATCAGAACGAATTGCACATATTCATAAAAACAAGACCAAAAAAATTTCTGATATACAAAAAGAGAGAGAAAAAAAAAGATAAACATACCTTCTCCATTAACAAAATGCCACCAGCTCCTCCCCGTTCTAAATCGAGTGCTAAAACATTATTCAATTTTTTGAAAAAAGAAAAATGAAAAAAAAAAATAAAGAACGCAATGTCTACGGGCGCAGAGATAAAGCTCATCCAACACTCGGCGTCTAGACCGCTATATTGCTGCTTCCGGTTGCAAACGTTCACTGGATGTTGCACGCTGAGATTTAAGGGGGGGGGGGAGGAGGAGGAGTAGGAGGAAGAGGGGAGGTAGGAAGGAGGGGGGGAGGAGTAGGAGGAAGAGGGGAGGTAGAAAGGAGGAGAGGAGAGTGGAAAAGCGGGGAGTGGGAGGGGATGTAGGGGGATGGGTGAAGGAGAAGGGGGAGAGAGAGGGAATGGAGGAGGAGATAAAGCAGGAGAGAGGGGGAAGGAGAAGGAGGAATCGGATCGGGGAGATATGGGCAGGATGAGGAAAAGAGAGAGGGGGGGGAGGGGGGCAGGGGAGGGAGGGGAAGATGGGAAAGCGGGAGGGAGGGGGAGTGTGGGAGTGGGGAGGAGAAGGACGGGGAATCGAGAGGGAGGGGAGAGGAGAAGGAGGAAAAGGGAGGAGGGGGGAGGGGAAGAAGGAAAAGGAAGACAGAGGTTCTACGGAAACAACTGGGGAGAGCGGAGGGAAGTGGAGATGGGGGAAGGAAATGGGGGGGTTGGAGGAAGGGGAAGGAAATAGTGTGGGGGAGTGAAGGGGAAGATAATTGGGGTGAAAGAAGGGGAAGGAAAGGGGGGAGGGGGGGAGTGGTAGACTGTAGGATGAGAGAAGAGAGTGATATGTGGCGTGAAAGAGAAAGAGAAAGACAAAAGGTAGAGAGAGAATAATAATAATAATAAGAAGAAGAAGAAGGAGAAGATGGAAGAGAGAGACGATAGGAAGGGAAAGACACAAGAGGAGAACCGAGTGGGCGTTTGTGTCCGATTCCGCGTAAACAAATAAACAGATGTACCGATAAGTTTCGTCCGATTTGCCATTTCATCCTCCTGTTGTTGGAGAGCTCGCCTTCTCCTCCTTCCTCGAGTCTCTCCATCGACGTCCCTCTCCCTCGCTCCTGTTTTTATGATATATTCGGAAATAAAATGGTCCCTCTCTATATATGCATATATCCGAATCGGGCTTACATCTAAGGGAGGTACCACTCTGGGTCAGGAATGTATATTATACTCATATAATCAAGATATGCATAAACATAGACATATATCTATAGATATATGCCTATGGTTTATACTTACGGAAAGTTTTATACTTTCGCATAGATACAGATACATAATTTAACTATTGCGAATCCTACCTCTACCTTTCCCCCACGCATATCCCACCCAAAAAAAGGAAGTTTAGGAAACAGAAAAATAACGAAATAAAAAGCAATAAACATCAGAACCCAAATCTGAATCTACTTTTTGGCAGCTCTTTCACTTAACATTTTTCTTCTCCTTAGAAAATGCTTTCGTGCTGAAAACTGCCGTATCCCTTGAATGCACTTTCCCAAAATTCGCTCTTTAACTAT
>NW_028234407.1:39669950-39672450 GCF_977035675.1 Penaeus japonicus | reverse complement strand
CCACACACAGAGGCGAATCGTCAAGGCTGTTTTCCAGAGACAGGGGAATAAAATGAATAAATAAATACAAATACAAGGAAAATAATATATAAAATGTATGAGGGAAAGAAAATAAAGGTAGAAATTAAGAGCATATCAAAGAGAGCGACCAAGTTTATTTAGCTTTCATTTTCCCTAAGGCAACCCATACCTATGGTCTGAAAGGAAAATACAAAATGTCTTATGAAAGCGGAGGAGTTTCGTTTATGAGAAGACAATATTAAACTTTACACGGACGAATAAGTAAAATACCTAACTCTAATCAATCAAGGATAATATTCAGACAAACATACCCACCTCATTATCTATTTATCCATCTTTCTATCTACCCATCGCTATATCCATCTACGCCCGTGTTCATATATGAATATCAAACATTTATCCGGCAGTGTAAACCCAGCCCGGAGCGCCATTCCAGCTAATCGCTCACGAACCCAGAAGAAAGGCCAGAACAACATCGCTTTTAGGGTCTTTATGAAACCAACAGAAACTCAATTACGGCGATTTCTTCGGGGAATATCAATTTACTCGACAGCTATAATGGAGATAGGGTTAACAGGGTCATTTCACTGTTCGATCGTTACCTGACGCGAGGGAAAAAGAGGAGAGGGATGGGGAAGAAAGAGAGAAAGGGGGAAACGGGAGAAAGGGAAGGGGAAGGGAGAGACGAGAAGAATAGTGGATGGACAGGAAGAAAGGGTGAGAGGGAGGGAAAAAGAAGAGGATGGAAGAGTGGGAGTTGGACAATGAGGGAAGGGAGGAAGGGGAGAAAAGGAGAGGAAAGAGAAGAAAGTGAGGGGAAAAGAAGGAAAAATAGAAAGAGAGGAGATGGAAGTAAGGAAAAAAATGAGTAAGAAAAAGACGGAAGAAACGAAAGAAGGATATGGCAGAGAAATGAGTAGGGGAGGGAAGCGTGGGTTAAAAGGAGATGAAAAGGAACGAGGAGAGAGAAGGAGAAAGAGACGGACGATATAAGGGGAGCTTAATGAAGGGAACAGATGGGGAAGGGGAGGAAAAGGAAAAGGTGTAGGAAGATAAAGACAGAAGTATCACCTTAAAAAAAATGATTTAAAAAAAAATCTAGATAGAAAATGAAGAACATAAAGACATTAGAGAAATGGAAGGAGAGGAAGATGGTGATAAAGAAAGGGAGAGATAAACGGAGAGAGGGGAGAGGGGGAGGGGGCAAGAGGGAGAAAGAAGGTCGGGGTCAAATTCAAGCTTGTTTGTTTTCAACCTCACTCGGTCATTTCTTGTCGATATCTGGATGTAGGTTCTTTTTTTGCCTTCCTCTTTACTCGTCCTTTTATCAAAGAAATTAAGTCTGTATCATTATATATCAAAAGATATATTATCATTCGATGATTCTATATTATTTTAATAAAAGTTCTACATAATCTCACTCGGCCAGATGACGATATAACATATTGATATTCCAGAAGGAAAACAAATTCAGACAAAATACATTCCCTCCAAAGATACGAGTCTTGTTGACAATCGCGGATACATCTGCATGCACGGATTCCTGTCGCGCGAACGAGCAACAGTGCTTGTCAAGTCGAAGGTTCACAAGTCACAGGTCCACAAGTCGAAGGTTCACGCGCTCGCCAGACGACGACTCAGAACTTTCCACACGATGAACCCGCCAGTCGTGGCCGTAAATAGAACCTTGCGAGTGCTGCTGTCACGAGTAAATCAGTATTATTGTCGAGTCCATTAGCTATACGCATCCAAGACGTAGTCGAAGGGGAGGGAGAAGGAGGAGATGGAGAAGGAGGAGGAGGAGATGGAGAAGGAGGAGGAGGAGATGGAGAAGGAGGAGGAGGAAGGGAAGGAGGAGAAGTATAAGGAGATGGAGGAGGAGGAGGAAGAGATGGAGAAGAAGGAGGAGGAAGGGAAGGAGGAGAAGTATAAGGAGATGGAGGAGGAGGAAGAAGAGATGGAGAAGAACGAGGAGGAGGGGAAGAAGGAGAAGTATAAGGAGATGGAGGAGGAGGAGGAGGAAGAAGAGATGGAGAAGAAGGAGGAGGAAGGGAAGGAGGAGAAGTATAAGGAGATGGAGGAGGAGGAGGAAGAAGAGATGGAGAAGAAGGAGGAGGAAGGGAAGGAGGAGAAGTATAAGGAGATGGAGGAGGAGGAAGAAGAAGAGATGGGGAAGGAGGAGGCGAAGGAGAAGAAGGAGAAGATGGAGGAGATGAAGGAGAAGGAGGAGATGAAGAAAGGGGAGATGAAGACGGAGGAGGAAATGGAGACGGAGAAAAAGGAATCAAGAAAAACAAATAAGGTATTTATAATTAGCACAGTCATTATGGTCATTAGTGTTATTATTAGTTTCATTATCATTTTTCATTCTATCATTATCACAATAATTATCATGATTATTATGATGATGAGAATGATGACGAATAATAATAATGATACTGATAATGCTATTAATGGTAACAATGATAGTGATGATAAA
>NW_028234407.1:39642083-39649850 GCF_977035675.1 Penaeus japonicus | reverse complement strand
ATATATTATATATATATATAATAAATATATATCATATATATATATATATATATATATATATATATATATATATGTATGTATGTATTATATGTACATATATAAATAATATATATAATATATATATATATATATATATATATATACGTATATATATACATTGTATTTATGCATATATATTAAATAATATATATATAACATATATAAATATATAATATATATATATATATATATATAATAATATATATATACTAGTAAGTGTTCAGAAAGGAATGGGAAGGCTCATGATAGGAGTTAGTTTAAGAGGCAGGAAAAGAGCAACATGGATCAGAGAACAGACAAAAGTAGAAGATAGACTTATGAGCATTTAAAGAAAAAGTGACAGTGGGCAGGTCATATATATCGGAGACAGGACAACAGGCGGACGAAGAAAACAACAGAATGGGAAATAGATGATACAAAGAGGCTAGGGGCTAGACCAATGACAAGATGGTGGGATGAAATAGCGAAATTCGCAGGCCTAAGCTAGACGACACAAGACCAGAATGACTGGAAAAAATTGACAGGGGCCTACGACTTACAATGGAGTGATATAAGCTGATAATTATGATGATGATAAATAAATAGATAGATGAATATATATGTATAATCATATATATATATATATATATATATATATATATATAATATATATAATATATAATATATATATATATACATTATATACATATATGTATGTATGTATACATATTATAAATATTATATTATAAATACATCTTATTACGCATACACACACACACACACATAAATATATATATATAATATATAATATACATATAATAATATATATATATATATATATATATTTATATATATATATATATATATATACACACCAACGGTATATCTCCCTCTCATCTCTCAATCGCCTCTCTCCCAACCTTTCCTCGCTTATGACTGACACCCTCTGCGTCACAACAGGAACACATTTAGTATTGGAAGTAACTCTTCTAATCCATTAGTGTCGGCTACCTTTCCACGTCTCCCCCCTTCCCCCCCTTCCCTTCCCCCCTTGTCGCCTCTTACGCCTCTCCTCTCCTCTCCTCTCCCCTCCTCCTCTCCCACTTCCCTGCTCTCCCTCCCCCGACTCCTCTCGCCTCCCTACCCCCTCTCTCCCTCGCCAACCCTTTCCCTCCCCTTTCTTCCTCTTCTCTCTTCCTCTCTTCCTCCTCTCACTTGCTCTCTCCCCCGCAACCCCTTTTCCTCCCCTCCTCGGCTCCTCCTCTCCCTTCTCCCCTCCTCGGCTCCTCTCACTCCTCCTCTCTCCCTCTCCTTTACTTCCCCCCTCCTCTCTCCCTTCTCTCCCTCCTCTCTCCCTCTCCTTTACTTCCCCCCTCCTCTCTCCCTCTCCTTTACCTCCCCTCCTCTCTCCCTCTCCTTTACTTCCCCCCTCCTCTCTCCCTCTCCTTTACCTCCCCCCTCCTCTCTCCCTCTCCTTTACCTCCCCTCCTCTCTCCCTCTCCTTTACCTCCCCCCTGTCTTCCCCCCTCCTCTCTCCCTCCCCTTTACCTCCCCCTTGTCTTCCCCCCTCCTCTCTCCCTCCCCTTTACCTCCCCCCTGTCCTTTGCCCCCCCTCCCCGCAGCCCTTCTCCTTGACCCCCCGCCCCCCTTTTCTTCCCCGCTCCCCTGCTCCTCTTTCGTTCGGCTTCAACAAGATTCGAAATTCGTTGTTGTAAAAATATCACACGTAAAAAAATATGCCAAAAGATATAAATATCAGCATAGTTTATTACGTCGTGTGAGTGAGATAAACGTTTTCAGACTCCTTTCCCGCCCTCCATCCTGACCGCTGTCTCTCCTTTCCTCTCTCTCTCTACTCTCGCTCATCTCTCTCGCTCTCCTCTCGTATTCTCTCTCTCGAGCTCTCGCCGTCGCTATCGCTCTCTTCGCTCTCTCTCTCATCATGCTAGCTAACCATCTCTCTCTGCTCTCTGTCTCCTCTCTCGCTCTCTCTCTCGTCGCTGCGCTCCTCTCCTCACTCTCTCGCGCTGCTCTCTCTCTCTCTTTCTCTTTCTCTTCTTTACTCCTTATTTTTCTCCCATCCAACCCCCTGGTCTCCTCCCTCCGTCCTTTCAGCCTTACCTCTCTCACCCTTCCTTTCTTCCTTTCTTTCCTCTCTCCCTTTCTCTGTTTTTCTCGATTGTACTGCATCATTCTCTCCAATCCTCCAATACTTTCCATCCTTTCACCCTCCCTTCCTCCCTCTTTCACTCCTCCTGCTTCACATCTCTCCTCTTTCCACTCCTCTCTCTTTCCTTTCTCACCCCTCACATCCTTCCTCTCCCCAAGCCCCCCCCCCTTCCCCCCCTCCTCTCTCTCTCCCTCTCTCTCTCTCTCTCACTCTCTCTCTCTCTTTCTCTCTCTCTTTCTCTCTCCCTCTCCTCATATTCTCCCTATTCCAAACCCCCTTCCCTCCCATCCCTCCCTCCCTCCCCTCTCTATCTCCCCGGACATCAGTAGCAATAATGGAAATAATAACAACAATGAGAATAATAACCATGATAATAATGAGAATGAGAATGATTATGATTAAAATCCCAATCAAAATATCTAACAGATAGATAGATAAATAGATATTAAGGAATCCTAAGACGACAATCTTCAATAATGCAACGAAAATATCCCAACACAAGTCTCAATGATTATCACACTCCACAATATCCCCAGCAACGCTTTCCCTTGATTCCATTTTTCATTCTCGAAAGCCCCGAACAATATCAACAATCAAAAAGGACGTTTTCCCATCACTCGAGACTTCAGTAGCGAGTGTGAGGATGCAGTCAGTTGCCAACAAGTTCACAGTCACATCACAGTCACAGGTCACAGTCCACAGTCTCCTCGCAGGTCAACAACGGACCGCCGACTGAACCGTGCGTATTAGCTCTTTAACATTAACACGCACTCTGTTTGGAAATCGGGGTGTGAGCTGCGGCAAATTAGACGCTGTGTGAACTCATGTTTGGTGGGAACACTGGTGGTGATGATTGCTTGCTTCGTGCTTTTGGGTATGGATGTCAGGTTGTTTTGTGTTGTGGTATGTTTGATTGTTTGAGTGTGTGTTGTTTGGTTGTTTGAGTGTGTGTTGTTTGGTTGTTTGAGTGTGTTGTTGTTTGGTTGTTTGTGTGTGTGTTGTCTGGTTGTTTGTGTGTGTGTTGTATGGTTGTTTGAGTGTGTGTTGTTTGGTTGTTTGAGTGTGTGTTGTTTGGTTGTTTGTGTGTGTGTTGTTTGGTTGTTTGAGTGTGTGTTGTTTGGTTGTTTGTGTGTGTGTTGTTTGGTTGTTTGTGTGTGTGTTGTTTGGTTGTTTGAGTGTGTGTTGTTTGGTTGTTTGTGTGTGTGTTGTTTGGTTGTTTGAGTGTGTGTTGTTTGGGTTTTTTTGGTGTGTGTGTTTGTTGTTTTGAGTGTGTTGTTTGGGTTTTGGCGTGTTTTTGTTGTTTGTGTTGTTGTCTGGTTTCTGCGGGTTGTGGGGTGGATGTGGCTTGTTTGTTGTTGTTTATTTTGTTGTTTGTGTGCTTGCTGTTTTGTTGCTTGTTTGTGTGGTATTTGTTTGGTTGATTGTGCGTGTATTGTTTAGCTGGTTGCGTGTGTGGCGCTTGATTGGTTGCTTATTATAATTCTTGCTTCCATTATCCCTGGTTTGATCTGAGGTTTCGTCTTTTTCCTTCGCTTTCTTTCCTCTCTCTTCCTTTCCTCCCTGCTTTCTTTCTACTCTTGTTCCTTCTCCTTTCCCCATCTTCTCCCTTCCTTCCCTCCCTCTCCCTCTCCCCTTCTCCCTCGTTCCCATCCTTCCCTTTCTCCCCCCCCCCCCCTCCCCATCACCCTTTCTTGAACTCCCTCTTGTAGAAGTTTCATCTGGCACTTTCCTTGGGGACGGCTAGATGTAGCTTATATGTGTTTCTCTGTTTCTCTACGAGAGAGAGAGAGAGGGGGAGAGCGAAAGATAGAGAGAGAGGGAGAGAGAGAGAGAGAGGGGGGGGGGGAGAGAGAGAGAGAGAGAGAGAGAGAGAGAGAGAGAGAGAGAGAGAGAGAGGAAGAGAGAGAGAGAGAGAGAGATAGAGAGAGAAAAAAACAAGAAATAGAGAGAGAAAAAAAACAAGAAAGAGAGAGAAAGGAGGGAGAGAAAGAGAGAAAGTGAGAGAGGGAGGGAGGGAGAGACGGGAGGAGAAGGAGGAAGGAAAGGAGACTCCGATCTACTCTTTTCTTCCTCTCACCCCCCCCCCACACGTCCCCTTCCTCATTCCCTCCCTCCACCCCTTCCCTCACCCCCACCCCCCCTCCTAGCTCCATAGGCCTTCGAGACGAGCCTGGGACGTCTAGCTGTACTTTATGAGCGAGTTATACCAAAAGTTTATGGAGTTACAGGCATAGCTTTGGAGCAAGGAGCGTCTCGGAGCCTCGCGTCTCCCGTCGTGGATTCTTATCTTTGTTGTTCCTGTTTTTTTTTTTTTTTTTTTTTTTTTTTTTTTTTTTTTTTTTTTTTTATTTTTTTTATATTATATTATAATGCACCTTCCATGTTGTCGCAGATGTTGTTGCGTTTGGTGTTTTCAAAAAATGAAATAAAAAAGAATTAAAAAGAAAAAAAAAATAAGTTCCTGATATATCTTTCTCGTTATTATATCCTTTTTTTTTATCTGTCCTTTCTCTCTCTCCTCATCTCTCGCCTCTTCTCCTCTGTCCGCAATAATGGTGGGGGGGGCCTTACCACTCTCGCCGTCTCTATCGCTCTTTCCTCTCTCTCTCGTTCTCCTTCTCTCCTTTTTCCTCATCTCTCTCTTTCTCTCTTCTTCTCTCTCTCTTTCCTCCCTCATTTCTACTCACTGCAGTCGTCTCTCTCTCTCTCGCTCTCCGTCTCGCTCTCTATCACTCTAACCTAACACTTACCTACCTATCTATTTATCTCTATCTGTATTGATATATACTATACTCTAATCAAAATCTCCTTCTTAACCCTCTCCACTTTCTTCTCGTCCTCCTCTATTCTGTCTAATTCTTTATCTCCCCTTCTCATCTTGTCATGACTAGTCTACAATCATCTTTTTATATTTTTATTAGCTATTATTTATACATTCATATTTTTATTTTTTATTTTAGTCTGCTGTCCCTAAAAATTAAGCTACCGCTACACTTATATTCCCACTTCACATGACCTTCCTTCCTAATATCTGACTGTCTCTTCTACTCTCTTTTACATTATCGGCCTCTAATAAATTTCTCCACTTTCATTAATTTCCTGTATATTTCCTATCCTACTTCCGGTCGTCCTTCTCCCTCTCTTTCACCCTCTAATAATCACAAAATAATAATATCAATATATCCCTTCTTCTCCTCCCCCCTCCCCCCACCCCCCTCTTCCTTACCCGTTTAGCCTCACATGAACCTAACGTGTCTCGCCTCTTCCCCGCGTGTGAGAGAACGTCACGATGTCTAACTCGTTCGAAGTTGGCGTTTTTTCTTCCGTAGAGTTTTGGGGAGTTTGTGCTGAGGCCGCCCCCTGTGCTGTCTCGCTCCCTCGATTTTATTAACGATATGACTTTTGCGTATGGAGGAGGAACTCTAGGTTTATAGATGCGTTGTACACACGCGCGCGCGCGCACATAAATACTCATATTTGAATAATCGTGTGTGTGTGTGGATAAGTATGCAATAAGTACATCTATACATATATATGTGTGTGTGTATATATATATATATATATATATATATATATATATATATATATATATTTGTATATACATATATATATATATATATATATATACTATTTAGTTAGTTCATAGAATTTTTTATTCTAACTTTGCATACATACATAAGTATAACCATATGTATCTGTATATATATATGTATATGCACATATATTAATTATTTATATTTATTCATTTATACAATGGTACACACACACGTATATATATCCATACAGAAGAGAGAGATTCTTTGACTCTGACACCTGTTTTGAGACAAATGGTTGTTTTCATCTCAAAAGGTTGAGGTAAAATAGGCTCTCCTCATCCCATTCTTGCTTTCTCCCCATCGTTGATATCCCAATAGATCTAATACTAAAAAAAGGAAAAGTTATGTTTAACACCAGATCTGAAACTGAATATACTTCGTTGTTCACTACGTTTGGGGTCCGTAAAATTCTCAGCATCATTTTCTCTCCCATGACCATGAGAACAAGTGACCCCTATAATAATAATGATAACCAAATATGAATGTATGTATATGTATATATATACTTATATAATATATGGGGCGTATATCAATATACATATGTATATAGCATATATTTAACATATATAATACATATAATATATAAATGACATATATATATAATATTATAATATATAATATAATATATATATAAATAATATAATCATAGTATATAAGAAATAATGGTATTTATATAGGTGCAGTATAAATATATACTTAATTAGGATAGGGTACATAATAGATAATATACTTCTATAGATATATATATATATATGTTCGTCTATAAAATGACTATATTATATCATAGATTACATATATATACATACATACATAATATAGAGATATATATAATATATAACACTATATATATTATTTTTATCCCCATAATATATAATATAGTATAAACAATATATATATATATAATATATATATCCAAGAAAGATGTGTAGAATGCATTAACTCATTTAATATAAAAAACAAATTTTTACTTCCCTGACCGAGACTCCTACTCCTGGTCTCAGAGTGGGGTCTCAAGTGGGCAATCCCGGTCACTCCTGACGACCCGGTATCGAGTCTCGGTCAGGAAAGTAAAATTTTATTTCCTATATAAAGGTCTTACTGCATTCTACCATCTTTCTCATATATATATATATAAATATAGATATATATAATTATATATATATATATATATAATATATATATATATATGTATGATGTATATATATATATATATATATATATATATATATAGATATATAGATATTTATATATATAAATTAATATTATATAGAGTATATATATACTATAAAATATAGTATATATATAATATATATATACATAGATAAATTTATGGTATGTATATATATACCTATAAATATATATAGTATATTAAGAGTCTAAGCGATTTAATATATGTATATATGTAATTTTATATATTATAGATATATATATAATATAATATATATAGTATAAAGATAGGGTGGTGTGTGTGTATGTATTATATATATATATATATATATATAAATATATATATATATATATAGATATATATAATATAGATATGTATATATAACATATATTATAGATATATATAGATATTATATAATATATATATATAATATATATATATTTATATACTAATATATATAAATATTATATACATAGATATATATAATATATATATATATATATAGATAATTTATATATATTGTGGTATATATATATGTATATAAAACATAAATATATAATATATTTAGATATAATTCTATAGATGTTTATACATATCTTTACAATATATATGAGCATATTATTATTATATATATACATAATTAATATAGATATATAATATATATATATACATAAATAAATGTGTGGGGGGGGTGGTGTGTTGGGTGGGTGGGGGGGGGGGTGGTGGGTGGTGTGTGGTTGTGTGGTGTGGATGTGTGTTGTATATATATATATATAAAATATATATGTATTTTAATATATATATATATTATATAT
>NW_028234407.1:39622527-39625027 GCF_977035675.1 Penaeus japonicus | reverse complement strand
TTCCTTTCTCTCTTCCCCCTCCCTCTCTCCTCCTACCCTCCCACCCTCCCTCTCTCCCTCGCCCTCCCTCCCCTCCCATGCTCCCTCCCTTTCCTCCACCCTCACCTCCTTTCCTCCCTCCCCTCCCATGCTCCCTCCCTTTCCTCCACCCTCACCTCCTTTCCTCCCTCCCTCCCACCTTCCATTTCCCCTCCCTCCCTTCCTTTCACCTGCTCTCCCTCCTTTCGTTCTTCTCACCTTCTTTTCCCTTCCCTCCCTCCCTCCCATCCTCCTTTTCCCCCTCCTATTCCTCCTTCCATTTCCCCTCTCTCCCTTTCTCCTTCCCTCCCTCACTCCATTTTCCCGCTTCCCAACCTCGTTTTCCACTCCTATCCCTCCCTCCCTCCCTTTCACCTTCCCTCTCTCCCTTCCCCTTCCATCGCCCTCCCTCCCTCCCTTTCACCTTCCCTCTCTCCCTTCCCCTTCCATCGCCCTCCCTCCCTCCCTCCCGCCCTCCTTTTCCTTCCCCCTCATACGCCTCAGCCCTTGCCCTCCCTTTTCCCCCTTCCCTTCCATTCCTCCCTCCCTGTCCTCCCCTTCCCTCCTCCCTCCCGCACTTCCCCTTCCTCCATCCCTCACTTTCCCCCCCTTTCCCCTCCCTCCCTTTCCCTTTCCTCCATCCAACCCTCCTCTTGCCCCCTCCTCCCTTTTCCCCCTCCCTCTCCATCCCTCCCTCCCTTTCCCCTTCCCACACCTTCATCCCGCCATTCTCCCTGCCTCTCTCCCGCCCTCCTCTTTCTCCCCCCTCCCTCCCTCTCCCTTCCCTCCCTCCCTTCCTCTCCCCTCCATCCCTCCCTTCCTCTCCTTTTCCCCCTCTATGCATCCATCCTTCCCTCCCTTTCCCCTCCTCCCTCCCTCCCTCCCCCCCTTTCCCCCTGCCTCCCTCCCTCCCTCCCCCCCTTTCCCCCTGCCTCCCTCCATCCCTCCCTCCCTTTCCCCCTCCCCCCTTTCCCCCTGCCTCCCTCCATCCCTCCCTTTCCTCCCTCCCTTTCCCCTTCCCTCCCTCCCTTCCTTTCCCCCTCCCTCCCTCCCTGCCTCCCTTCCCCCCTCCCCCCCTTTCCCCCTGCCTCCCTTCATCCCTCCCTTTCCTCCCTCCCTTTCCCCTTCCCTCCCACCCTCCCTCCCTTTCCCCCTCCCCCCCTTTCCCCCTGCCTCCCTCCATCCCTCCCTTTCCTCCCTCCCTTTCCCCCTCCCTTTCCTCCCTCTCTCCCTCCCCCCTTTTCCCCCTGCCTCCCTCCATCCCTCCCTTTCCCCCTCCCTCCCTCCCTCCTTTTCCCCTTCCCTCCCTCCCTCCCTCCCTTCCCCCTCACTCCTTCCTCCCTTTCTCCCCCACCGATCCTATCCCTCCTCCCTTCACCCTGCCTCCCTCCCCCTCCCTTTCCCCCCTCCCTTTCCCCCTTCCCCCCTCCACCCCCTTTCCCCTACCGCACTCTCCCCCTGGCCTCCCTCCTCTCCCTCCCTGTTCCCCCCTCCCTCCATTTTTTTTCCATCCCTCCCTTTTTTTTCCCCCTCCCTCCCTCCCTCCCCCTCCCTCCCCCTGCCTCCCTCCATTCCATTCCCTCCTTCCTCTCCCTCCCCGCCCTGCCCGTCCCCCCTCCACCTCCATCCCTCCTTTCCCCCTTCATCCCCCATCCCCCCTTATCCCCCTCTCTCCCTTTCCTTCCCTCCCTTTTACCTCCTTCCCCGCTCACTCCCCCTCCCTCTTCCCTGCTTCCCTTCCTTGGCTTTCCCTGCCCCCCTCCCCTTTCTCTCCCTCCCACTCCCCTCCCTTCCTACCTCCCCTTTCCATCTTTGTTTCCCTTCCCTTTTCCTCCCTCCTCCTCCACCCTTTCCACTCCGCTCCTTTCCCTCTTTCCTGTTCTTATCCATCCCTTCCCCTTCCCTGTCCCTTCTTCTTCCCCTTTCCCTTTCCCACTCTCCTTTTCCTTTCTTTCTATCTCCCTACCTCCTTAAACCCTAACAGTCCCTTTCCGAATCTCTTCCCTGCCCTAACCTCCCTCTCTCTTTCCCTCTCTCCTTCCCCATTTTTTCCCCTTCCATCTCCTTCCCGTTTTTTTTCTCCCCCTCCTTTCTCTGCCCATTCTTTTCCCTTTCCTCCCTCCCACTTTCAGAAGAAAGTCCCTCCCTCCCTGAACATCCGCAGTGATTGGTTCTGCCCATTGTGGTTCGTGGTCCAGTCTTGTGTTGGATTTGTTCACATTAATGGCGGGCTCTGGAAAAAAGAAGAAGCGTCGTCTTCTCCCCGGCTTAGGGCCGTAGGAGTTTGAGTAGAGGTGAGAGGTTTGAGGCGTTTTAGTAGTTTCTGCAACATCTTGGTCACCTGGAGGAATTCCAGCACCGCCTTTTGAGCGAAAGGACTTGCATCTTGATCGAAAGTTTTCATAGACAGAGGGAAATTCATCTTTCTCTCTCTCATCCTCTTCTCTTCTTCTCTCTCATCTCTCTCTCTTCTTCCTCATCC
>NW_028234407.1:39605060-39610060 GCF_977035675.1 Penaeus japonicus | reverse complement strand
TTTGTTTAGTGCTGTGAAGGGTCGGTTGTAAAAGAGGAACAGCAATTAGGTTATTTTCAGGTGTATTTTGTCATAATTCCAGGTCAGCAAGAACGGTTTCAAGACGCATGCAAATTCGTGTAAGTCGAAAAGACTCTTTCACATTTTCTTCGTTATTTTACTGATTCCAATTTGCATGTATTCATAAAACAAGACTCATTTTTCATAGGCTGAAGGGTTAAACTGTGCAGTTATCTTAAGAAGAAATAAAGAAAGAAATGTTAGCCTTACGCTGAAGTTAATTTTGTAAACTTGGCCTTCTTATGAGCTTGCTTTTCCACAGATATTTGCAGATGCGTTTGCGTGTGTGTGTGTGTGTGTGTGTGTGTGTGTGTGTGTGTGTGTGTGTGTGTGTGTGTGTGTGTGTGTGTGTGTGTGTGTGTGTGCGTGCGTGTGTGTGTTGTGTGTGTGTGCGTGTGTGTGCGTGTGCGTGTGTGTGTGTGTGTGTGTGTGTGTGTGTGTGTGTGTGTGTGTGTGTGTGTGTGTAATCTAATACTTTATGATTGTGCGTATGTATATAAATGCGTATATTTATATATATACGTGTATAGACAGATACTGTGTATGTGTGTGCGTGTTTATCTATGCTTGTGTTCTTGTGTCTGCATGTGCGCGTGCTCATGTGGAAGCTGTGTGAATAAGTATGAGAATAAACGGTCAATAACTGCTATTTAAACCCTCAAAGGCGCGTCCCCGAAACAGACAGTGAGGCGCACCTGCGCTGTGTGTGGCCGCGGCGCGCAGCTCCTCCGGGAACTCATGTATCATGGCGGGAACACGGCGAAACGGGCGGCCTGGCGGTGTGTGTCGCCGAGGTACGGGCGTGAGGCAGAATGGTGGGCGTGTAATTAAGGTGTGGGCGGGGCAGAAAGAGAGGATGATTGACAGGTGTGAGGCAGGTAGGCTGGGTAAACAAAGGTCCAGGGTGGTGGCGGTCCCGCGGGCTGCGTCACTGTGGGGGGTCTCTATACCCGTGGACGCACCTGCCTTCTAGTGCCCAGGGCGAGGTGGGGCACGGGGGGAGGGAGGAGGGGGGGAGGGGAAGGGAAGGGGGAGGGAGGGAGGGCTGTCCGCCGGGACCAGCAAGGGGGGGAGGGGAGGGAGAGGGAGAGGGAGGGGGAAGGGGGAAGGGGGGTCGGTGTGTTCTGGAAGCAGACAAGGGACTGTTAACCTGGCCAAACCAGAGGGTGGGATGGCTAGGAGGAGGATAATAGACAGTGATAAGAGAGAAGAAGCGAGAACAACGCAAAAAAAAAGCGATAAAGAAGAAGAGATGAAGATCAGAGCACAACAAAAACAAAAACAAAAAAACTCAAATCCCTTTCTTTAGATTATCGTAGTGAGATAAATCGTTAGGCAAAACACAGGCAAGCAGACGGGTATAGGGAGCTAGGGAGGTGGGGGGGGGGTAGCAGGGGGAAGGGGGAAGGGGGGGGGGTAGTGAAGGGTCCTCACAAGTAGGTGTATAGGAATAAATTTTATGGTAGAAGGAGCGAGAGGTCATTTTCCTGAAAGGATAATGATAACAACAGGTGACGTTAGAAGAGGGGGGAGGGGGAGGGGGAGGGGGACGGGGACGGGGAGGGGGAGGGGGAGGGGAGGAAGGGTAAATATGTTTTATGAGAGGCTGATAATTGAAGTAGAAATTCGTATTATTTTAGGTTCTTGAACTTGGTACTGGGAACCATAGCGACACCATGGTTGATAATGAAACTCTCTTGTGACTTTAAGAATGGTGACAGTTGTGATGGCGGTAAAATGAATCATACAAATTGTGTTATTGGTTTACATAATCGTATATGTATCATCATTATCATTATTATCATCACTGTCATCATTACCATTATCATCATAATTCTAATACCATTTTCACCATTATCATTATTATTATTATTATTATTATAATCATTAGTAGCTTTACCCTTATCATCATCATTATCCTCACTATCATATTATCATTATCATATAACGATAATGATAGCATTGATAAGAAATAATGTAAGTAGTTGTTTTTGCAATGAAGTTAATGATGTTGATAGGGATTTCAATGATAATGTCAATCTGTAGAAAAATGTGTTCATTGTTACAAGATAATAATTGTGATAGATATAACAATGATGATAATGAAAATAAAGATGATAAATAATTATGATAATGATGATGATGACGATAATAGTAAAAATGATAAGGATAATGACAGTATTATGATAATAATGATAGTGATAATAACAATAATAGTAATTCTAATAATAATGATAATAACAATAATAATGATAACGGTGATAATTGATAAAGATAATGATGATAGTAATAATAATAATACAAATAATAACAACAATAACAACAACACCAACTCAAACAGCAATAACAACCATCAGCAAAAATAACAAAAAATATGATAGTATCACCACCAGCACAAACAAACACAAACAGTGACAACAAACACATAGACAACAAACACAGTGACAACAAATACATCGACAATAAACACAGTGACAACAAACACAGTGACAACAAACACATCGACATCAAACAGTGACAGCAAACACAGTGACAACAAACACATCGACAACAAACACAGTGACAACAAACACATCGACAATAAACACAGTGACAACAAACACATCGACAACAAACACAGTGACAACAAACACAATGACATTAAACAGTGACAACAAACACAGTGACAACAAACACATCGACAACAAACACAGTGACAACAAACACAATGACATTAAACAGTGACAACAAACACAGTGACAACAAACACATCGACAACAAACACAGTGACAACAAACACATCGACAATAAACACAGTGACAACAAACACATCGACAACAAACAGTGACAACAAACACATCGACAACAAACACAGTGACAACAAACACAATGACATTAAACAGTGACAACAAACACAGTGACAACAAACACATCGACAACAAACACAGTGACAACAAACAGTGACAACAAACAGATGGACAACAAACAGAGTGACAACAAACAGAGTGACAACAAACAGAGTGACAACAAACAGTGACAACAAACACAGTGACAACAAACAGAGTGACAACAAACAGAGTGACAACAAACAGTGACAACAAACACAGTGACAACAAACAGTGACAACAAACAGATGGACAACAAACAGAGTGACAACAAACAGAGTGACAACAAACAGAGTGACAACAAACACATCGACAACAAACACAGTGACAACACACAGAGTGACAACAAACAGAGTGACAACAAACAGTGACAACAAACACATGGACAACAAACACATCGACAACAAAGAGTGACAACAAACACAGTGACAACAAACACATCGACAACAAACAGAGTGACAACAAACAGAGTGACAACAAACACATCGACAACAAACAGAGTGACAACAAACAGAGTGACAACAAACAGAGTGACAACAAACAGAGTGACAACAAAGAGTGACAAAAACAGAGTGACAACAAACAGAGTGACAACAAACAGAGTGACAACAAACACATCGACAACAAACAGAGTGACAACAAACAGAGTGACAACAAACAGAGTGACAACAAACAGAGTGACAACAAACAGAGTGACAACAAACAGAGTGACAACAAACGGAGTGACAACAAACAGAGTGACGCGACCCAAGGAGCAGGTCGGAAAGGCACAGGAGAAAAAGGGTTGTGAGGAACATGTAGGAATGCAAGATGGACGCCCAGGAGGGGGGGTGGGGGTAGGGGGAGAGGGGGAAAAGAGAGGGAGAGGAACGGAAGAGAGAGAGAGAGTGAGAGAAAGAGAGAGAGAAGGAGGAAGAGGGGGGAGGTAGAAGAAGGGGGATACTATGTGGATGTTGATTTTTTTCTATTTTCTCTCATCCTCTTTCTATCTCTCTATTTATCAATATATCTCTCTATCTATCTATTTATCTATATATCGATATATATATCTCTCTCTCTTTCTGTCTCTCATTATCTCTCTCTCTTTCTGTCTCTCACTCAGTCTCTCTCTCTCTCTCTCTCTCTCTCTCTCTCTCTCTCTCTCTCTCTCCCTCTCCCCCTCTCTCCCTCTCTTCCTCTCTCTCTCTCTCTCTCTCTCTCTCTCTCTCTCTCTCTCTCTCTCTCTCTCTCTCTCTCTCTCTCTCCCTCTCCCTCTCCCTCTCTCTCACCCTCTCTCTCTCTCTCTCTCTCTCGCCCTCTCTCTCGCCCTCTCTCCCTCTCTACCTCTCTCCCTCTCCCTCTCTCTCGCCCTCTCTCTCTCTCCCTCTCCCTCTCTCTCACCCTCTTGCCTCCTCTCCTCCACTCCCTCCAGCATCACCTCCCAAAGCTGCTCCACCCCTCCACCCCCCCACCCTTCCAACCCACCCCCTACCCGCTCCAACCCTCCCCCCTCTACCCCCCTTCCCCTTCCCCCGGCTACCCCGCTCGACCATTAAAACTAATTATCTAACCTTGTCCCAAAAGATCGACCTGTACGTGTCGATCCGCGGGCACAGCTGAGGGTCTGAGGATCCAGTCCTCTTTACCGAAGGGCCCCGGGGTAGAGGGTTTGAGAAACGCTACTCTCTATGTTATATAATCAAAGCATTAATCTCATCATTATGATGTTTATGTCATTTCTCGAGGGTGTATTCACATCGTCGAAAGCTTTTTTTTTTCTTTAATTAAACCAAATGAATGAGGTTTCTTTTTTTTTCTCAAGTAAAGATCCTATTATGAACCTTGATGTCATACGCACATCACCACCATCCTAATTGCCAAACTAATATCCCTTGCAATCTGAGCTTACTATCCCCATGAACAGTTCTCCTTGATACAACTGCAGAATACTTCAATGAGTAAACATGCTCCTCTTCACACATCAGTGGGTTGTTGAGGCGTCGAGAACATTAACTGGAATTAAGGAAGAGATTGACGACGCTCTTCAGCCTTCGTTTAATTCAGTCGTTGCTTTCTTAATTGTCACTAAAAAAAACA
>NW_028234407.1:39596712-39599960 GCF_977035675.1 Penaeus japonicus | reverse complement strand
TAGGTTTGGATCCCCTGACGCTAAGAGGCGGCTAAGTCAAGGCGTTTATACAAGTGTGACGTAAGTGAAAAATAAGTACAAGCTTAAAAAGAAAGATTATGAGAAACTATTCACACAAAAAGCGGAAATGATGTCAGATTTAATGGCATAAAAAACAAGCCATGACAGAAACACGGCGCAATCAAGTTCCAGGAGCCAATGCGAGGTTGAGCAGTCGAGGAAATGACAACCTGCAACCGTGGATTGCCAGTCAGTCTTGCTATTCGAAATGGACCCCATCAAGAGTGGCTGACATTTTCCTTTGTAAACGCTAAGGCGATTTATGGAATTGATTTAGCGTCATTCAGATTCAAAATGTGGCGCTCGTCTCTTCTTAAGAGAGAGAGAAAAAAAAAAAAAGCATAGAAGAGAAAAATCAAGTTGAATTTTTCGTCTGGCTTGTTTTGCGTTCATGTTTTATGTGTGTTAACTTCTCTCCTTCTCTCTTCTCTCTCACTCTCTTACTCTTTCTCTTTCCTTCTCATTCTCCCTCTCACACGCTTTCTTTCTCTCTCTCTCTCTCTCTCTCTCTCAATCCCCCTATCCCTCCTTCCGTCCCTCTCTCCCTCTCCATCCCTCCCTCTCTTTTCTTCTCCCTCTCCCTCCCTCCCTCCCTCCCTCTCCCTCTCCTTCCCTCCTTCCCTCTCCCTCTCCTTCTCTACTTCCCCAATGTATGATTTCGTACCAGGGCTGAGAGGAATAGCACGAATGCATAGCAGCGCTGTGGCGTTTTTGTGCAACAGAATTTGCATTGTTATTAGCGATATTTCCTGAGTGTGTCTGGCTATGTGGTAATGCCAGCGACGTTTTCTTTCCCTTGTGAATTGGACAGACTTTCATTTGACTCTCTCTTTCTCTATCTATCTATCTGTCTAACTATCTTTATGTATATATATATATATTTATATGTATATCTATATATATCTATATCTATCTATCTATCTATCTATATATATATACATATACATATATATATATATATATATATATATATATATATATATATATACACACATATATGTATGTGTGTGTGTGTGTGTGTGTTTTATCTATATCTGTCTATCTGTATATCTATATCTACATCTATCTATCTGTCTATCTATATATGTATATATATGTGTATATATGCATATATATATATATATAAATTAATAAATAGATAAACATATATATATATATATATATATATATATATATATATATATATATATATATACAATGGGAGAGAGAGAAAGAGAGAGAGAAAGAGAGATAGATAGAGAGAGAGAGAGAGAGAGAGAGAGCGAGAGCGAGAATGAAGAAGAGAAAGAGAATATATATATATATATATATATATATATATATATATATATATATATATATATACATATTCTAATTTTCCTACTGCCGTTTATTGGACTATAACATCACTTCATTTTCTACTATTATTTATTCTTTATCCTTATTATCACACTGTTATTATCATTATCACTAGTATCATCATCATCATTACCATTACCATTATCACTATCATCATCTTCATCATCATATTCATCATATTCATCACCATTATCATTACCATTATCACTATCATCATCTTCATCATCATCATCATCATCATCATATTCATCACCATTATCATTACCATTACCATTATCACTATCATCCTCTTCATCATCATCATCATCATCATCATCATCATCATCATCATCATCATCATCATCATTACCATTACCATTACCTTATCCTCATAAACATCATTTTTATCCCCATTATCAAATAATAATTTTTATCTCATCCGTTTCCTTGATGATTCAGTGACTTGCCTTCCTGTCGGCCCCTCTATCCCCTCTCCTGCCCCCCTCTCTCCTCCCCCCTCCCCCCTCTCTCCTCCCGCCCTCCCCCTCCCCCTTCCAGTAACCCCCTCCCCTCTCTCCTTCCGCCCACCCCATCTCCCTCTCTCCTCCCGCCCTCCCCATCCCCTTTCCTCTAACCCCCTCCCCATCACCCCCTCCCCATCACCCCCTCCCCCATCCTGAGAAAAGACCCAAGAAAATATCCTTTGTCTATCGTGTCAAGGCCTACTTCTTCCTTGAGTTCCCGTGCGCTTTCCTTCTTACAGGAAGATCGAGAAGAAGGCTACTCTCCTCTCTTCCCTTGACCCCCCCTTCCTCCCCCTACCCCATCCCTATTTTTCTGTTTCCTCTATTCCCCACTATCTTTCAACCCCCCCCCCCCGCCCCGCCCGCCCTCGCGATCCTTCTATTCTCCCCCCCATCACTATCCTTCTACTTACCCCCTACCCCACCCCCATCATTCTACCCCTTCTTCCACCCTCTCCCCCATCTTTCTAGACCTCCCATCCCCTTCCATACCCCAACCCCCTACCCTTCATTACCCCCTCTCCCCTCACTCCCCCCCCCCCCCACCCTCCCTCCTCCCTTCCATTCAGGATCGGCAGGGGGAGTAATCACGGAGCTATTTAATCACTAGCATTAAGGCCCTGAGTGCTGTTATCTTCTTCAACTAGCAAGGGTAATAGTCTGGCGCTAAACAGCCTTTTTTATGCATATGTTTGCGTTTTATGGAATGCTGTCCTGACTTATGCTGATTATCGTGTGCTGTGTTTTTTTTTTCTTTCTTTTTTTCTCTATCTTCTTTTCGTAACCTCTTCTTTTCTTATCTTGTTGTGAATTAACGGGTTGGTAAGACTTCTGGATTAAGAGATTAAGTTTTTTTTTTAGGGAGGTGGGGCAAGCGTGGGTATTTGTTGTTTTGTCTTTTTCCTGTATGGTATATGTGGAATGCATTTATTTTGCTTGAGTATATGCAGACACAAATCAAGGAATACACTACCTCGAATACACTACCACATTTACATGAACACAAACAGATGCACCATAGAAATACCCAGTACCTCAATTTTACCCAAGACACGAATACACATACATACCCTACACATACACCCAACACACCCTTCACCAACACACACTCACATTCCTTGTCAGTATGTATAACTGGCACGAGGATTCTGGAAAACCACACTTACGTAATTGTCATTGCAGGTTCATCTCCAGTTAGTGTCAGATGGGGTCTTTCTGAGTAAGACTGCCTTAATTGCGTCTGTGACATTTCCGATTCGTATACGATCTGGAACAGGCCTCGCTTGTCGGAATTGCTCATTCTAGACGTGCTCTTCATGGCAAGATCGAATACTCAAAGGTTTATAT
>NW_028234407.1:39554212-39569212 GCF_977035675.1 Penaeus japonicus | reverse complement strand
TCTTCGTTGATGTATCCTCTTTCTCTTATTAAACCCTTTTTTTCCTCTCGTTAATATAATCGAGTTAATTCAGTTCCATTGTAAACGTTTTTTTTCTTTCTTTATTCCCCTTCTTTTTGATATAGATTGAAATTATATTCCAGATGCGTCTTGAGTCGAGTATGTTACACCCTTAATTAGTGGACGTGTTATTAGTCTGGGTTTTTCTGTCCGTCGATTTATATAAACAAATATATAAGCAACACCATTTGGAGATATATCTATACATGCATAGATATTTAAACGCACACGGACACACGAACGCATACACTCACAACACACACACACAAACACACACACACACACACCCGCATCCTATATTACGTATAAACATAAACACACATTCCTTCTTTTTTCCTGTTATCCGGCGGTAGAATTAACCGCCACTTTACGCTTCCAGGCACCATCTTTTTTTTTTTTTTTTTTTTTCAACGATCGCTTATATTCTAATCTGATATTGTCCGCATTCGTATATTGCAGAATACGCCCATGATTAGTATTTTTTCGTATATAGCAAACACATGCATTGCCTTTGCAGTAGCTTATAAATGAACATAAACACATTTTATCAACCGTCTACACTCTTACATTATGTGGAATAGTGCAGCTCTATAAAATAACAGTATTTCGGTACAAAATTATTATAATGGTATATCATTCTGTTATTATCCCAATGCACTCACTCTCTCTATGTCATACTAATACATTATCATATGATGGTAATATGATGGGATTATATACCCGCGCGTCTCAGCATTATACTCATGATCTCTGCCTGTCCTTAGATCCTTATTTTAACACGTGATTATTCAGTCACTTCGCTAAGCTGTTATTTGATGATACTTGAGCCTTATTTCGCCGTGATATCATTACATAGAACCAAAATAAGAAAATGCTGTTCTTGGTTCATGCGTATGACCACTTCCCGTGTAGCCGTGTGTACATAGAAGCTTATGTACACATGAGGGAGTGAGGTGTACAGAGCGTAATCCTGTTCATTTCGCAGTATCACTTTTTTTTTTTTTTCGTGTGAAATATTCCTGTTATGAAGTGTGTAGTTTTGTTTTATGTTTGGAATTAAGGAAGTTGATTTAATTACTAAAAACCGAAGTAGAAGAAGAAGAAGAAGAAGAAAGTTTGCATCTACCGGTACAGTGCACGACTGATAATACGAAAGAAAGAAAAAAAAAAACGAAAAAAAAGTGGTATTTCATCACGTTTGTCGATAGCATGTTGTTAAAGGATGAGAAATAAAAAATGAACACACATATACACACAAAACATTTTACACACAATTTCCATATCCATATAAACCAAGCATCATAGTAAATATTGCTAATGATTTCGTCTTCATTTTTGACCGACTAACTTCGAGAAAAGATTCAGAAATGATGAAAGAGAATTCACACATTTTCCAAAGGGTAAAAGGCAGCAAAATGTTTCATACTTCGGTTTAAGTTATAACAGGAGCCGTACCCCTGCTATTTTGCAAAAGAGAGAGAGAAAAAAAAAATAGTATTAATAATAATAAATATCATAATAATGGTAATAATAATAATAATGATAATAATAAAATAAGTGAAATAATAAACACCGCCATCCCTTCTGCTACGAAAACCATAATAAAATTACCGTCATCAACCAAGCGACCATCATAGTCAACACTGTTACTATATCATTCGTGGGTCTTAGTCATCTTGAAGACCCGCTACGACCTGCTTGAAATGACGAAGAACAAGTCGTGGGAAGAAGATGCTAAAACATGATTAAAGGACGTATGAGACGGAGAGAAAATGTGCGAAGTAAGAAGGCTTATTTTGCGTCTTATGGAGAGAGAGAGAAAGAGAGAGAGAGAGAGAGAGAGAGAGAGAGAGAGAGAGGGTTGAGAGGGTGAGAGATGAAAAGAGAGAGAGGGAGACCTGATGACGATGAGCGAGAGAGGAGTGAGAGAGAGGAGAGAGAAGAACGGATGGAGAGAGTGGGGAGAGGGAGGGACGAGAAAGATGAGAGGGGAGAGAGGCGAGAGAGGGGGTGAGTCATTGGAGAGACAGTAGAGAAGAAGAGAGAGAAGTGAAGGGAGTGTGAGGGAGATTAGGAGGTAAGATGGGAGGAAGATGAAAGAGGAGAGAGAGTGAGAGAGGGAGAGAGGGAGAGGGTAGGAGAGAGAGGAGAGAGAAGAGAGAGGAGAAGAGGGGGGAGAGAGAGAGAAGAGAGAGGGGCCGGATAGGGAGGGAATGATGGGAAAGATAGGGATAGAGAGAGAAAAAGAGAAAGAGAGAAAAAGAGAAAGAGAAAGAAAGAGTGTGTATGAGAGAAAGAGAAAAGGAGAAACAGAGAGAGACTGTACATGGATGCATATGTGTATTATATTCACAATTGTCTTTATATGCTGATAGATAAGAATTTGAAAAAAAAAAAAAATGTGGAGAATGTCCACCATTAGCATTTGTTTATTTTTGTTTGTCTGTTTTATTTTCTATCTAATGAAATTCAAGATGGGAGACTCATCATCTTCGACCAATGATTTTTTTTAACATTTTGTATTGTAATATCAATTATTTTATTACTACTCACGCTGTTCGATCCAGTGTTCTTTACTAGATTTCAATATTTATGAATTTCTGTCAACACTTAAAGAAAAAAGAAAAAGAAAGCTCACACCAATTAGCAACACACTTTTTTCCCATTATGTCTATGTTCATAAGTGAGTATGTGACCATGGAAATTTCCCCAAATATCTTCATGAACCTGGAACATCAGCGCCATCTGCGTGTCTGACGGCGAATTAAACCCGCTTGAGGTGCCGACTCGGGACATTCTGATCTCTATTTTCACATTCCTTTCTTTCGTGATTTTGACAACTGTACTTCGTAATAACCGCAAGACGCCGTATGTTATGAATGCACAATCTACTCCTCTGCCGTCGTCGCTGACATTTGCGATGCTAACTACCGTCTCTCAGTGATTAGAATTGTTACACCGAGTGAGTCTTGTATACTCATTAGATCCTGAGATTAAGTTGGACACGCAATCATGCAGAAATTACCTCATAAGCGCGTAGTAAGCGAGACAAATTGTCGCTCATAAACAAGCTTTTCCTGAGAAGAATAACTGACACCCCCCCCCCTCCCCTCCCCTCCCTCTCTAGCTAGCATCCCCTCCTACCCATCCCTCCCCGCCCCCCCCCCTTCCCTGACCCTCCTACATGATAAACAAGTGTGACGCCATTATACGCTTTGAAAAAAAAAAGAAAAGAAAAGAAATCAGTTGTTTTTAGTTATGCTATTCATCAGAAAGACGAGTAAGGTAAAACTGTTTATGCGAACGGTACTTTCCCATTTACACAAATCTTTTCATAAATTTTCTGATAAAAATACCACATTTTCGTGCACGCAACCCCCCACCTACCCCCCCCCCCCATGTACTCCAGTGCCAATTGCATACACTACAGAGTCCCAGTACAGCAAGTCCAGCACACACAATAAACCCTTCACGTACAGTATGACGCGACTATCTAACACACACACACACACACACACAAACACATGCAACCCCCTCCTCTCACCCCCATCCCACCCCAACTCCACACCCAAAACTCCAACCCAACCACTAACCCCCCAACCCAACCCAACACCCCCCCCACCCCCACCCTTACACACTAACCATACACCCCTACCCCCACCCCACCCCCTCCCAAGTGGACTCCCCCCCCCCGGGCTGATGAGTTCCAGATACGTCTCTACCTTCGCGGCGCTCCAGACAGTCTAGCCGCGGGGAAAACACCCTTGGCATCACGGCGCATTATCTTCCACGTGATCTCTAATGACTCAAACACTAATTAAACTCCTTTATCAAGGCGATCGGAACGCCCGAGGGTCACGTCCTGCAGTGTGTGTGTGTACACCTCCCGTGGAACATCTTGTACCCTGTGTTTGTACACGTCGCTGGCTCCTCTGAGAGTGGGCGGTGGGAGTGTAGGGACGTGCGACCGTGTGGTTTGTTTTGATGTTGTGTGTGGTGTCATGTGATGAGGATGGTCATGATGGTGATGAAGGTAATGATAATGAAGTTAATGATAATGATTGTGATAGGGATCGAAATAAGGAGAGTGATGATGGTAATTGTGATAATCATGTTGAATTTAATGATAATAACAATGTTCGAAATAATAGTGATAATGGCATTGATGTTCGTTATCATTTTCGTTATCATAATTATCAATATTATTATCATTACATTTATCAACATTATCAATGTTAATCTATCGACATTTTTAGCAGAGAGAGATAGAGAGAGAAGCGGGGAAGGGGGGAGAAAGAAAGAGTGCAAAGAGACAGACAGACAGGCAGACAGACAGACAGACAGACAGACAGAGACAGCCAAATAGATAAATAAATAGATAAACAAGCGGCCAGACCGAAACCAAGACGGAGAGAGCGAGCAGAGAACATTTTCCTAGCCCCCTAGCCCCCCCTTTGGACCAAGCGTCTGCCGCTTTGCTTGGGAGAACAGCTTGTTATCATGTGCCGATGCCTGGTGTAGGCAGGTGTCGAGCCGGAATCATGGCACGGCTGCACATCCACGTCCAGAGAGAGAGAGAGAGAGCGAGAGAGAGAGAGAGAGAGAGAGAGAGAGAGAGAGAGAGAGAGAGAGAGGGGAGAGAGAGAGAGAGAGAGAGAGGGAGGGGAGAGAGAGAAAGAGAGAGAGAGAGAGGGAGGGAGGGAGAGAGGAGAGAGAGAGAGAGAGGAGGGAGAGGGGGGAGAGGGGAGGGAGGGAGGGGAGGGGGGGAGAGAGAGAGAGAGAGAGAGGAGGGAGGAGAGAGAGGAGAGAGGGGAGGGGAGAGAGAGAGAGAGAGAGAGAGAGAGAGAGAGAGAGGGAGGGAGGGGAGAGAGAGAGGGAGGGGAGAGAGAGAAAGAGAGAGAGAAAGAGAGAGAGGGGAGAGAGAGAAAGAGAAAGAGAGAGAGAGGGAGGGGAGAGAGAGAAAGAGAGAGAGAGAGAGAGAGAGAGAGAGAGCTGTGGGAGGGAGGGTGGAAGAGGGAGAAAGGGAGGGGGAGGGAGGAGGGGTGGGGAGAGAGAGAGAGAAAGATGATGTAAGGGGGAGAGGGGGGGGAGAGTGAGTAATAGAGAAGGTAGGAGAGAGAGAGAGAGAGAGATGGTGGAAGAGGGAGAAAGGGAGGAAGGGGAATATATAGAGAGGGAAGGAGAGAAAAAAGAGAGACGAATAAAGAGAGGATGATAAAGTCAAAGCAAAAGAGGTGGGAGGAAGAGGTAGAGAGAGAGAGGAAAAGAAGAAAGATAAAGGAAGGAAGAGGGAGATATAGAAAAGGAACGAGAGAAAGAGAGACAATGAGTGGAAGAGAGAGGACGAAAGAGGAAAAGCAAAAGATCCAGAAAACAATCAGAGCGAATAAAGAGTTGAACACTAAGAGAAAGGCGACCAGAGAAGTCATAAAAAATATATATAATTGAGAGTCCCCACCTCCCCCCCCCCAACACCCCGTGCAACACCTTCCCCTTCCCCTTCCCCTACCCCCCCTTCTTTCTACACCTCCCCACCCCCCTACCCCTTTCAACACAACCCCCACACTCCCGACCCCCCCTACCCCCACCCCTTTCAACACCTCCCCACACTCCCCACTCCCCCTACCCCCACCCCTTTCAACACCTCCCCACACTCCCCACTCCCCCTACCCCCACCCCGTCCAACACTTCCTCCCACCCCTTTCAAAGCGTATAATGGCGTCACACTTGTTTAAAAAAGATAAATAAATAAAAATCAAATCAAATCAAACAAAAATCAAGCACCGAGAGCCAACAACACCCGACCAATTAATTCCTCGAGCGACCCCGACTCGAACTCGTGTCATTAACTGCGCCTTAATGGGCCCGCCTTCGCGTACAATCGCACTGCCCATTCTCATCTCATTCACTCTCTTCATCAGATGAGGGGCTTGAGACCCGAACTCTTCATCTGCTTATGATTATTGAGAAATTATGAGAGATTGGGAGATTTTAAGAGAAATTAGGAGAGATAGATTATGAGATTTCATGAGAAATTATGAGAGATTTTGAGAAATTATGAGAGATTTTGAGAAATTGTAAAATCTTATGAGAGATTATGAGAAAGTATGATAAATTACGAGAGTATGAGAGATTATAATGAGAGATTACGAGAAATAATGACGGATTTTGAGAATTTGTGAGATTTCATGAAGGATAATGAGAAATTACGAGATTATGGGAGATTATAAGAGGTTATGAGAGACTGTGATAGGTTAAGAGAAATTATGAGAGATTAAGAGAAATCATAAGAAATTATGAGAGATTATGAGAAATTGTGAGATTTCTTGACGGATTACGAGAAAGTATGAGGAATTATGAGATAATGAGGTATTATAAGAGGTTATGAGAGATTATGCGAGTTTAAGAGATTATGAGAAATTATTTGTTTGAGGGACTGCTTGTTTAAAAGATCTAAAAAAGAGGGACGTATTGCAATTGGTAGGTGTTTGTTTGTTTGTTTGTTTTTGGCGTGTTTATAGGAAGAAGATGAAGATGGAAACTGGAAGAGAGAAATGGAGTAGAGTAAAGAAGAAAGAACAGTGAAGGAGAAGAAGAAAAGATTAGATATGAGAAAAAGGAAAAGCAAAAAAGAATGAATAAATAGTAATAACAACAAAAATATAGAATAATAAGTAAAAGGAAACGAGAGGAAGAACAGAAATAGAAGAAAAGGGAGATAAGTAAGAAAGGAAATAAAAGGGTAAAAGAAGAAGAAAAAGAGATATGGAAATGGTAATAAAGAAGAAGATGCAGAAGATAAGAATGAATTAAAACACGAAAGAAAAGATAAAACGAACAAAAGAGAATCTTAAAAATCAAAAAAGAAAAAGAAAAAAAAAGTGAAAACATAAAACAAATAAGTCGAGAAAGAAAGAAATGAAAATAAAGTAAATAAAACGAAAAGAAGTTGTAAAAAAACGAG
The DNA here is from genome assembly GCF_977035675.1 of Penaeus japonicus. Classification (NCBI taxonomy): domain Eukaryota; kingdom Metazoa; phylum Arthropoda; class Malacostraca; order Decapoda; family Penaeidae; genus Penaeus; species Penaeus japonicus. The sequence goes on along the minus strand of NW_028234407.1, from coordinate 39,562,188 downwards.
AAGCATTATCACAAAGTAACTTAAATAAACGAGATTGATTATAAGAAAAAAACGAAAAAACGTTTATAATCATAAATGAACCGAAAAAAACGGGAATCATAATATATATATATATATATATATATATATATATATATATATATATATATATATATATATATGTGTGTGTGTGTGTGTGTGTGTGTGTGTGTGTGTGTGTGGGGGTGTGTTTAGATAAAAATAAAAATACATTACAGTACCCGTATAGATAATTAAATTAATAAAACATATATAAAAACACGTTAAACAAAACAAAACAAACAAACAAACACGAAGAAAGAACAACATAAAAACGAACGATTAACAGAGAAAATAAGTAATCGCGGTTGGGACTGGCGCCGACTGCTTGCGGGTTGTTTGCGGTTGTTTGTGGTTTGTTTAGAGGTTGTTTGTGGTTTGTTTAGAGGTTGTTTGTGGTTTGTTTAGAGGTTGTTTGTGGTTTGTTTAGAGGTTGTTTGTGGTTTGTTTAGAGGTTGTTTGTGTGGTTTGTTTAGAGGTTGTTTGTGTGGTTTGTTTAGAGGTTGTTTGTGGTTTGTATAGAGGTTGTTTGTGGTTGTTTGAGGTTGTTTGTGGTTTGTTTAGAGGTTGTTTGTGGTTTGTATAGAGGTTGTTTGTGGTTTGTTTTAATGTTGTTTGTGGTTTGTTTAGAGGTTGTTTGTGGTTTGTTTAGAGGTTGTTTGTGGTTTGTTTAGAGGTTGTTTGTGTGGTTTGTTTAGAGGTTGTTTGTGTGGTTTGTTTAGAGGTTGTTTGTGGTTTGTTTAGAAGTTGTTTGTGGTTTGTTTAGAGGTTGTTTGTGGTTTGTTTAGAGGTTGTTTGTGGTTTGTTTAGAGGTTGTTTGTGGTTTGTTTAGAGGTTTGTGGTTTGTTTAGACGTTGTTTGTGTGGTTTGTTTAGAGGTTGTTTGTGGTTTGTTTAGAGGTTTGTGGTTTGTTTAGAGGTTGTTTGTGGTTTGTTTAGAGGTTGTTTGTGGTTTGTTTAGAGGTTGTTTGTGGTTTGTTTTAATGTTGTTTGTGGTTTGTTTAAAGGTTGTTTGTGTGTTGGTTAGAGGTTGTTTGTGGTTTGTTTAGAGGTTGTTTGTGGTTTGTTTAGAGGTTGTTTGTGTGGTTTGTTTAGAGGTTGTTTGGTGTTTGTTTAGAGGTTGTTTGGTGTTTGTTTAAGGTTGTTTGTGTGGTTTGTTTAACGGTTGTTTGTGGTTTGTTTTAATGTTGTTTGTGGTTTGTTTAGAGGTTGTTTGTGTGGTTTGTTTAGAGGTTGTTTGTGGTTTGTTTAGAGGTTGTTTGTGGTTTGTTTAGAGGTTGTTTGTGTGGTTTGTTTAGAGGTTTGTGGTTTGTTTAGACGTTGTTTGTGTGGTTTGTTTAGAGGTTTGTGGTTTGTTTAGACGTTGTTTGTGTGGTTTGTTTAGAGGTTTGTGGTTTGTTTAGACGTTGTTTGTGTGGTTTGTTTAGAGGTTTGTGGTTTGTTTAGAGGTTTGTGGTTTGTTTAGAGGTTGTTTGTGGTTTGTTTAGAGGTTGTTTGTGGTTTGTTTAGAGGTTGTTTGTGTTTTTTTTAGAGGTTTGTGGTTTGTTTGTAGTTTGTTTAGAGGTTGTTTGTGGTTTGTTTAGAGGTTTGTGGTTTGTTTAGAGGTTGTTTGTGGTTTGTTTAGAGGTTGTTTGTGGTTTGTTTAGAGGTTGTTTGTGGTTTGTTTAAGGTTGTTTGTGGTTTGTTTAGAGGTTGTTCGTGTGTTGGTTAGAGGTTGTTTGTGGTTTGTTTAAGGTTGTTTGTGGTTTGTTTAAAGGTTGTTCGTGTGTTGGTTAGAGGTTGTTTGTGGTTTGTTTAAAGGTTGTTTGTGTGTTGGTTTGAGGTTGTTTGTGGTTTGTTTAAGGTTTGTGGTTTGTATATGGTTGTTTGTGGTTTCTTTAATGGTTATTTGTGGTGTGTATAAGGTTGTTTGCGGCTCTTTGGTGTTGCAATTTGTGTTTTATTTATTGTTATTTGCTGTTTGTCTTTTCTGTGTTTTTGTTGTTGTTTACTGCTTGTTTGCGGTTTGTTTGTGATTGTTTATTTGTTTTATTTGTAAGTTTATTTGTAGGAATCGTAGAACCTATACAATTAAAGCCTTTCTTATTTGCAGGAATGTCTATTTTTATGTACTGATTGACTGGTTGATCTTATTTTGCCATCGCTTTTGTTTGCGATTATCTTGATGGTACTGTGTTGTTATTGTTTTTTTAATTATGATGATTAGTAAACTAGAGGATTGTTACAGATTGTAACAATATATATATATATATATATATATATATATATATATATATATATATATATATATGTGTGTGTGTGTGTGTGTGTGTGTGTGTGTGTGTGTTTATCAGTCTATGTATCCCTATATACAAGCGAAGGTGAGTATATGAAGGTGACCAGAAACACCAATATCATCGCATTTACAAGAACGACACGTTACAGACTCAGATAGGTTCAGGAAACCCGGCCTGTAGCACCGGTCTCTCGCCAGCCCTTGTGTCAGCGGTCGAGGTTCCGGTGGTTAGAGCAGGTCAGTTCGGTTTGGGGGTTGGATTGGCGGAGGCTGCATCTCTCGCGTGGCGGGGTTTCTTCTCTCTTTTTTTAAACATATCTCTTTCTTTCGTCTTTTTTTTTTCTCTCTCTCTCTCTCTCTTTCTCTCTCTATCTCTCTCTCTTTTTCTCTCTCTCTATCTCTCTCTTTTTTTCTCTCTCTCTATCTCTCTCTTTTTTTTCTCTCTCTCTCTACCTCCTTTTCTTCCTCTCTTTCTCTGTTTTTTTTTTTCTCTCTCACTCACTCTCTCTCTTTCTCTTATTCAATCTTTCTCTCATTCTTTCTCTCTCATTCACTTACTCACCCACTTTCTCTCATTCACTCTTTCTTTCTTTCTTTCTTCCTTTTCTCTCTCTCCTGTCTGTCCTCATTTGTTTGTCCTTGTAACCGCTCTAGATTAGTTGTCATTAGTATTTGATAAGATAATCATAGTTATTCAAATCTAGTTGCTTCATCCTCATACGAAAACCTCCTGTATGATTATCATTGGTTAGCTCAGTGTGACTTGCTTTTAACTAAGTGTAATTAATGTTTACAGTCTGCACTTACTACTTACTTTTTGTTCATACTTGATTTGTCGCCATTTAGGTGTTTGAGAAGAAGATGCTCCAGGATTTATTATTTTTCACGTCGGAGCAATGATTCTGGACGCTGCGTTATTATTTATTCAGGTTTTCTTATAAATAATTCTTTGTGGAAATAAGATCTATTGCTAGTTTTAGTTTTTAAAAACAAAAGCAAAGATATTTATATATATATATATATATATATATATATACATATATGTATATATATATGTATATATATATATATATACATATATGTATATATATGTGTATATATATACATACATATATATATATATATATATATATATATATATATATATATATATATATATATATATATATAAATTAAAGCATACAAAATAAATCAATTTCATCGTAATGAGGATGAAAAACAAAGCTAAAAGAGCATTTATTAATCATCATTTGTAAATAAGTACAAATTCGCATGCATAAGTATGCGCAAGCGTGCACCTTCGAGCATTCGTGTGCGTGTGCTGGCAGGCACGGAGTCTCGGCAGCGAGGGATGTGCATTTAAAAAAAGTTTCAAACAGTTAACACTTTAACTCGGCTTCCGTCAGCGGCAGGTCTCTGTATATGGCAGTTCCATCCATTATTAATTCCACGTTTTCTCGACGAACTCAAGCGTAAACTCCTGACAATTAGATTCAGATTACGAGCGAAAAACTGTAAACGCGCTGCTACTACCAAGGCGGCCAGATGTGACCAACGGGAAGATGAATGGTACGGCCTGAGAGAGCGTTCCTCGGGGAATAGAAATGGCGGTCAGCCCAGGTGGCAAAAAGATGTAGGGCTGAATAACGGGGACCCGCCGTGTCACAGAGATCATTCATTTCCCACGGAGTACGAGCGGCCGCGGATTCGCCCGGGGATCGCCGTCTCCGCATTTTCTTTTTTTTCAATGGCGGGGAAAACGAGAGAGTTCCAGAATCCGGCGGACGACCCGAGCGGCGGTGCGGCGGCGGCCTTTCAAACAGGGCGTCCAGGAGAGGCGAAGGGGCGGCGCGCGGGGAGGAGGCCCGACTCGTGGGGTCCTCAGGTACTCCCGGAGAGCTCCCCAGGTGGAGCTGCGTCAGCCGTACCTTGAGCCGGGGACGCGACGCTCCCTTCATTAGCAGGGGCGGCCGGAATCCCCAAATGGGCCTTGAGAACACACGCTGGCAAGGTGAGGGAGGCGGACGACACCAGAGGCACGGACGCTGACCGTGACTGACGACTCATGACAAGCCTTCCGACGGACGTTTTCTGCTTTTTTTCTTCTGTTTCGAGGTCGTCATTGGAAAAGCTGGTCTTGAGGGACGTCGGGACGTGTCCGAAAGATGCATAGGGCATTTCGAGGACAAATGCTACAGCAAAAACAAACAAAGCAACGGCGAGACGCTTCAGAATGAACTTCTTGCAATTCTTTCATGACACTGCAAGTGTGATTAAAAAAATAACAAGACAATAAAACGTTAACTATCTACCATTAACAGCAATGATAATGGCGGGAACAACAATAAATGAAATAGCACACGATGAGATACAACACTCACACCACCGTGAAACTTTGACCCTGTATTCTGACCTTGACCTATGACCGATTTTGTGCATTTTTGCAAATCCGGGTCTTCGCTTGACCTCTAACCTATCGACCAAGTTTGACCCAAAATAAAAAATGAATGCCAGAGCTATCGATGTGAAATTAAAACGTCCACATTGATAAGAAATTCAATCACTCGTAAAGGTACATTTGCCAAAAGAAATTGATGTATTTTTTAAAGTGAATTAACCCGTTTAATCCAAGTCCCTAAACGCCAATGAGATCATGTCTTGTCACCAGAAGAGATATGGGATATTACTAAGAGAGGTCAGATGAAGTAATAGCCACACTGAAAATGATAATCATGATAACAAAGATGATTGACGTCAATCGATCTTGTAAATTATCAGCATCAATGAGAACATGAAAATAAAACAGATGATGACCATTATGAGACAGAGATGTAAAAAATATATATCTCTAAAAGATGGCGTAACAATATATACACAAGGTCAATGATGTCGAGGAAGTTGCCTGAGACTCATAAGAAAATGTGTGTGTATATATATATATATATATATATATATATATATATATATATATAATATATGTTATATATAAAATAGTATACATATACATAACTAACATATAATATATATATATATATATATATATAATATACATATAGCAACTTCGTATACGTAGATATCACTATAGAATACTAGGATACTATATATACTTAAGACTACACACACACACGTGGTGTGTGTGGTGTGTGTGTGTGTGTGTGTGTGTGTGTGTATGTGCCTAATGTGTGATGTGTGTGTCTACATGTGTGTGTGTGTATATGGTATATATATAATAAATAATTATATCAATATATATATATTATTATATATATATATATATATATATAATTCGCGTATAATATAGATAAAGAATAAAATAATAGATAAAATATATAGATGCATAATATAAATAAGAATATATATGTATGCATATATATAGATATATATAAATTTATATATATATATATAAAAAGGGAAAATATTAATATATATATATATATATATATATATATATATATATATATATATATATAATTTTTTATATTAGGCTCTAAACCAAATGCACAGAGATAAGATATAAATAGATGAAAACATGTATGTACGAACCAAAAAAGATATAGCGTTATGGAAAGAAGAAAAAGATGAAGAAGACAAAAAATACACTCAAAACAAGAAAGAAAAAGAAGAAAACAAATAACACATATAAAAAGAGAGGAACAAGAATGTCATGGAAAGAAGAAGAAAACAAAAAGAAATAAAAGAAAATACACTTACACTAACGAATGGACGACAACATTAGGAAAAATAGAAGAGGAACTCCTCCTCCTCCTCCTCCTCCTCCTCCTCCTCCTCCTCCTCCTCCTCCTCCTCCTCCTCCTCCTCCTCCTCCTCCTCCTCCTCCTCCTCCTCCTCCTCCTCCTCCTCCTCCTCCTCCTCCTCCTCCTCCTCCTCCTCCTCCTCCTCCTCCTCCTCCTCCTCCTCCTCCTCCTCCTCCTCCTCCTCCTCCTCCTCCTCCTCCTCCTCCTCCTCCTCCTCCTCCTCCTCCTCCTCCTCCTCCTCCTCCTCCTCCTCCTCCTCCTCCTCCTCCTCCTCCTCCTCCTCCTCCTCCTCCTCCTCCTCCTCCTCCTCCTCCTCCTCCTCCTCCTCCTCCTCCTCCTCCTCCTCCTCCTCCTCCTCCTCCTCCTCCTCCTCCTCCTCCTCCTCCTCCTCCTCCTCCTCCTCCTCCTCCTCCTCCTCCTCCTCCTCCTCCTCCTCCTCCTCCTCCTCCTCCTCCTCCTCCTCCTCCTCCTCCTCCTCCTCCTCCTCCTCCTCCTCCTCCTCCTCCTCCTCCTCCTCCTCCTCCTCCTCCTCCTCCTCCTCCTCCTCCTCCTCCTCCTCCTCCTCCTCCTCCTCCTCCTCCTCCTCCTCCTCCTCCTCCTCCTCCTCCTCCTCCTCCTCCTCCTCCTCCTCCTCCTCCTCCTCCTCCTCCTCCTCCTCCTCCTCCTCCTCCTCCTCCTCCTCCTCCTCCTCCTCCTCCTCCTCCTCCTCCTCCTCCTCCTCCTCCTCCTCCTCCTCCTCCTCCTCCTCCTCCTCCTCCTCCTCCTCCTCCTCCTCCTCCTCCTCCTCCTCCTCCTCCTCCTCCTCCTCCTCCTCCTCCTCCTCCTCCTCCTCCTCCTCCTCCTCCTCCTCCTCCTCCTCCTCCTCCTCCTCCTCCTCCTCCTCCTCCTCCTCCTCCTCCTCCTCCTCCTCCTCCTCCTCCTCCTCCTCCTCCTCCTCCTCCTCCTCCTCCTCCTCCTCCTCCTCCTCCTCCTCCTCCTCCTCCTCCTCCTCCTCCTCCTCCTCCTCCTCCTCCTCCTCCTCCTCCTCCTCCTCCTCCTCCTCCTCCTCCTCCTCCTCCTCCTCCTCCTCCTCCTCCTCCTCCTCCTCCTCCTCCTCCTCCTCCTCCTCCTCCTCCTCCTCCTCCTCCTCCTCCTCCTCCTCCTCCTCCTCCTCCTCCTCCTCCTCCTCCTCCTCCTCCTCCTCCTCCTCCTCCTCCTCCTCCTCCTCCTCCTCCTCCTCCTCCTCCTCCTCCTCCTCCTCCTCCTCCTCCTCCTCCTCCTCCTCCTCCTCCTCCTCCTCCTCCTCCTCCTCCTCCTCCTCCTCCTCCTCCTCCTCCTCCTCCTCCTCCTCCTCCTCCTCCTCCTCCTCCTCCTCCTCCTCCTCCTCCTCCTCCTCCTCCTCCTCCTCCTCCTCCTCCTCCTCCTCCTCCTCCTCCTCCTCCTCCTCCTCCTCCTCCTCCTCCTCCTCCTCCTCCTCCTCCTCCTCCTCCTCCTCCTCCTCCTCCTCCTCCTCCTCCTCCTCCTCCTCCTCCTCCTCCTCCTCCTCCTCCTCCTCCTCCTCCTCCTCCTCCTCCTCCTCCTCCTCCTCCTCCTCCTCCTCCTCCTCCTCCTCCTCCTCCTCCTCCTCCTCCTCCTCCTCCTCCTCCTCCTCCTCCTCCTCCTCCTCCTCCTCCTCCTCCTCCTCCTCCTCCTCCTCCTCCTCCTCCTCCTCCTCCTCCTCCTCCTCCTCCTCCTCCTCCTCCTCCTCCTCCTCCTCCTCCTCCTCCTCCTCCTCCTCCTCCTCCTCCTCCTCCTCCTCCTCCTCCTCCTCCTCCTCCTCCTCCTCCTCCTCCTCCTCCTCCTCCTCCTCCTCCTCCTCCTCCTCCTCCTCCTCCTCCTCCTCCTCCTCCTCCTCCTCCTCCTCCTCCTCCT
>NW_028234407.1:39544212-39549212 GCF_977035675.1 Penaeus japonicus | reverse complement strand
AGTAGAGATAATGAGTTATTGCGGGTCTGGCGGGGCGGAGGACAGGTAGCTTCTCGGGCCACGACAGGTGTTGGTGATGAGGGGGGCCGCGCGGACTTGGGTGGCCTGCCGAGCCTTCTCCTGCGTCTGATGCTCCTCCTGCTACTGCTACTGCTGCCGCTGCTGCTACTGCTAGTGCTACTGCTGCTCCTCCTGCTGCTCCTCCTGCTACTGTTACTCCTACTGCTGCTGCTGCTTCTGTGACTGCTGGTACCGGTACCGATGCCTCTGCTGCTCTTACTGTTACTGTCGCTATTTGAGGCTGATGTTACCACAACTGCTGCTGGTGTTATGGCAGCTGGAATTGTCATTACTGCTGCTGCTGCTTTTACTGCTGCTGTCGCTGTTGGGGCTAGCGTTGCTATTACTGCTAATGATAATGTTACTGCAGGTTTCGGTGTCTCGAACGCCCCTAATGCTGAACCTGCTGTTGCTGGCATACTTCTTGTTGCTGAGCCCATTGCTACTGACACTGCTGATTATCTCGCTACTGGTCTTGCTCAGCCTCATGTTACATTCTTTAGCTACCATTGCTGATCTCCTGATGCTGACATCGATCCCACCACAGCTGATTCTCGCCTACTGACAGTGTCATCACTACTGCTTGATCCTCCTGCTGTTTTGCTGTAGTTGTCTTTTCTATTTTTTTTTTTATTTTTTTCTTCTCCTTCTCCCTTCTCATTTTTCTTTTCCTTCCTTTTCTTCATGTTCTGTTTCTTCTCATTCTTCTCTTTCTTCTTTTTCTCCTCCTCCTTCCTCTCTTTCTTCTTCCTCTCCATCTCGGTTTCGTTCTCTTCCTCCTTCTCCTTCTTCTTTATCTTCTTCTCCTTCCCCTTCTTCATCCCCTTCTCGTTCACATTCTCCTTTTTCTCCTCCCTCTCCTTCTCGATCTCCTCCTCCACCTCGTTCCTCTTCTCCTTTTTTTCATTCGTTTTTTTACCCCCTTTTCTGATGACTGGTGAGGTTTTCTGTCGCAGCTGGCAAACAAGGTGTTCCATGACCTGACCTCGATCGGAAGACCTTTTACTAATCTTTCGGATCTTGCGTCAGAGGTCATGAACTTAGTGCCTTTCATTACGTTGCGAGCGCATTGAAGTTCGTGGTGTTTTTATTAATTGGATTATCGATATGATTATCATCATTATTGTTTTAAAGATTTATTTATTGTTATCATTATCATTATTTTTATCATTATTACTATTATTATGATTATTATTATTATCATCATTATTATTATTGAGATTATTGTTATTATTGTTATCATTATTATTATTATTATTATTATTATTATTATTATCCTTATTATTATTATTATTACTATTATTAATATTATTATTATTATTATTATCATTATCATTATTGTTATCATTATTATTATTGTTATCATCATTATTATTGTTATTATTATTATTATTATTATCATTATCATTATTATTATTAATAATACTATTATTATGATTACCATTATTATTATTATTATCATTACTGTCATCATTATTATTATTTTTTAAATAATACTATTATTGTTTTTATTATTGTTATTATTATTATCATTATTATCATTATTATTATCATTATTATTATTATTATTATTATTATTATTATTATTATTATCATCATCATCATTATTATTGTTGTCATTATTATCATTATCATTATTATTATCAGTATCATTATTATCACTACTACTATTATTATCATTACTATTAGTAGTAGTAATAGTATCATTATTATTAATATTACCATTATCATTGATATCATTATCCCCCTTTTTGTATTGTTATTGTAGTGTCAGAGATAATAATCGTTATTTCTTTCATCATTATCATGATTAATACTGATATTGTTTTTGCCATTAAAATTAACACTATTTTTTTTCATGGTTATTATTATAATCGTAACTAGTGTCAATACTATAATTATTATCATCATCATTATTATCATTATTATTATTATAACTATTAGTATTATAGTAATCTATTATTATAACCTATTATTATAATCTATCATGACTTTTTTAGGAACTCAGAACCTCAGTACCTTCTCAGAATCTTTACAGAACCCCAGAACCTTCTCAGGACCTTATCAGAGAATCCTCTCAGAACCTTCTCTCAGAAACTTCTTAGAACCTCAGGACCTCAAAACCTCAGAACCTTCTCAGAATAGTCTCAGAGCTTTCTAAGAACCTTTTCTGGATCTTTTCAGAACGGAGAACCTTCTTAGAACCTTCTTAGGGCCTCGGAACTTTCTTAGGACCCCAGAAGCTTTTCATGACCTCAGAACCTCATGATTTCAGAACTTTCTCAGGATCTACTCAGAACGTTCTAGGAATCTCAGAACCTTCTCAGAATCTTTTCAAGACCCTCTCAGAACCTCAAGACCCTCTCAGAACCTCAGGACCTTTGTAGAACCTCGGGACCTTCTCAGAAACTTTTCAAGGCACTCTCAGAACCTCAGGACTTCGTAGTACCTCAGGACCTTCTCGGAATCTTTTCAAGGCTCTTTCAGAACCTCAGGACCTTCGTAGAACCTCAGGACCTTCTCAGAATCTTTTGAAGGCCCTCTCATAACCTCAGGACCTTCGTAGAACCTCAGGACCTTCTCAGAATTTTTTTCAATGCCCTCTCAGAACCTCAGGACCTTCTCAGAATCTTTTCAAGATTCTCTCAGAACCTCAGGACCTTCATAGAACCTCAGGACCTTCTCAGAATTTTTTTCAATGCCCTCTCAGAACCTCAGGACCTTCTCAGAATTTTTTTCAATGCCCTCTCAGAACCTCAGGACCTTCGTAGAACCTCAGGACCTTCTCAGAATCTTTCCAAGGCCCTCTCAAAACATCAGGGCCTTCTCAGAATCTTTTCAAGACCCTCTCAGAACCCCAGGATCTTCTTAGAACCTCAAAACCTTCTCATAATCTTTTCAAGGTCCTCTCAGAACCTCAGGATCTTCTTAGAACCTCAGAACCTTCTCAGATTTTTTCAAAACCATTTCATTACCTCAGAACATTCATAGAACCCCAGGGCTTTCTCAGAATCTTTCCAAGGCCATCTCAAAACTTCAGAACCTTCTCAGAATCTTTTCAAGACCCTCTCAGAAACTAAGGACTTTAACAGAATCTTTTCAAGATCCTCTCAGAACCTCAGGATCTTCTTAGAACCTCATAACCTTCTCAGAATTTTTTCAAGGCCCTCTTAGAACCTAAGGACCTTCTTAGAACCTCAGGACCTTCTTTTAGAACCTCAGAACCTCAGACCTTCTCAGAATCTTTTCAAAACCATCTCAGCACCTTAGAACCTTCATAGAACCTCAGGGCCTTCTCAGAATCTTTCCAAGACACTCTCAGAACCTCAGAACCTTCTCAGGAACTCAGAGCCTTCTCAAAACCTTCTCAGAACTTTCTCAGGGCCTTCTCAAAATCCTCTCGGAACTTTCTCAGGACCTTCCTCTCCCCTGTGGGTCTGGGCAACATTGGTAAGCATCTGAGTGCTCTCGGGTCTCGGGTCCTCGGCATAGCGATGAGGTCTGGCGTAACACCTGTCCGCGCCCGGTGGCTGTGGCAGGGGGGGGGGGCAGTTGTGGTAGTGGTGGTGGTTGTGGCAGAGGCAGGCGATGCTGGTTGTGGGGGTTGTGATGGTGATATTTGTGGTAGTGCTTGTGGTAGAGGGAGGTGGTATCTTAAGGGGGCGATGTTGGTTGTGGTGGTGATGGCTGTTGTGATTATGGTGAGAGTGATTGTATTAATAGTGTTGGTTTTGGTGATGGCTGTAGTGGTTGCTGTGATTGTTGTGATGGTTATGGTGATGTTTGTGGTGGTGGTAATTGTGGTGGGGATGGTTTCGGTGGTGCTTTTGGCTGTGATGGTGATTATGGTTGTAGTGGTAGTGGTTTTGATGAGGATTATTATGATGGTTGTTATGGTTGTTGTGGTAGTGGAAAGTGGTGGCGATGGTTGTGGCGATGCTTGTGGTAGTGACTGTGGTGACGGTCGTGGTGATGCTTGTGCTGATGGTTCTGGTGATGGTTGTTGCGGTACCGGTTGGGGTATTTGTTTTGATGATTATGATTGTAATAATGATTGTGGTGATGCTTGTGGTGGAGCTATTGGTTATGGGGATGGCTGTGGTGGTGGTTTGGTGACGGTCGCGCCTTCGCCTTCGCCTTCGCCTTCGCCTTCGCCGCCAGAGAGGGTCGGCGACGGGGCAGGCGGGGGGAGCGGGGGGGGGGGAGCGGCGGCCGCGCGGGAGGCGGAGGTTTCCCAGAGGAGGAGGAACCGGGAGAGGCGAGTCGCGTTTCTTATTAATTGCGTTGTTGTCGTCTCGCTCTGCCGTTGATGGCGCTCCCCGCGGAGGTGCGGCTCCTGCATGACCCAGTGGCCAAGTGTGTGCCCGGCCGCACCGTCGCGCCACCCGCTGGTCCGCTACTTCATGCATTCCCGTACCCTCTGTACTCGCCCTGTACCCTGTGTACCCCGTGGTACGGCGCGCGGCCTGTCTGTCGCCTGGGCGCTGCGCCGGGTGGTGCGGGCGGTCCTGCGACAGGTTGTGTACCTTAATTGAGTGTGGCGGAGTGTCGTGTACGCTTGTGGCTGTTGATGTAACAAGTTGCACTTAGCGCGTTTTTAGGACATTCCTCCGTGCGTTGATATCACACGGCGTCGCCCGGGCGCGACACTTCCCTCCGAGGAAGCCTTGCAAACGCCGCCGAAACCTGTCTACGTCACTGCCGGCCCGCTGGAGGGAGGCCGGGCGTGCACCCATGCCCTCCGCCTCGGCCCCGTGCCCTCTGTGGCCCCGGTTCGGGCGGCGGGCCCCGCCCAGCGCTGCCCCGGGTCGTGCCCCGCTCTCAGCATCCTAACCTGGTCTTGCGGATCCGCCGCGCTCGCTCGACCGCCGCCGCCGCCGCCGCCGCCGAGCTCTGCCTCCTCTGGCCAGCCGGCCAAATTGGCGGGTGAGGAGTCCTCG
>NW_028234407.1:39526712-39531712 GCF_977035675.1 Penaeus japonicus | reverse complement strand
CATTATCATTATTATCATCCTTATTCTCATCATCACCATTATCTCTAACTTCAACGATCAAAATCAAATATCAAAACTAAAGCCCCCCCCCCTCTAAAAAAAAAAAAAAATCACATACAAAACCCTCGAAAAAGTTCGGACCTTCATCGGCGTCCTTGATAAGTTCGAGTCCTTCTTGCCTCGTAGGACTTCGTGTCCGGGCGAAGGGCAGGAGCTGGAGAACCCGACATCATCCTCTCTAATAGAAGGCCAGTCACTTTGCCTGTCTATGCTGCCTGTTTTTACGCCTTGTATGGGCCGACGTTGGCGCTGGTTCGAAGGCGTGGTTCGCATGACCAAGCGGATCGTGTGTGGTTCACTTTGGTTCACTTCGGTTCTTGAGGTAATGCTTAAGAGCGCTTTTTTTTTTTTTTTTTTTTTTTTTTTTTTTTTTTTTTGTATTGTATCGATGTTTTTTTTTGTCATTTTGTCATTGGATCTTGAATCGTTCTTTAATCAAGGTTATTGGGTATATATCGGTGAAAGTGATTTTTTTTAAAAATCGTCGTTATTTGTATTCCTTATTGTCGATTACATACATGAAAGTAGCCTATAAGAACTTCCTTTAAGTGCTCAAAAATCTACCACTTAAAAAGAACACTCTACAAGGTAATGAATCAGTAGAACAAGATGAACACACACACATATATATAAGAACACACAGATTCTAATCTCAGCAACAGAACTGCCACCAGAATCGATGGGACACGGTGACGATCGCACGCAACAGATGACGTACAACTTTTTCTGGATCCGCTTGAGGCAGTCGCTGATGATGGGGACCAAAGAGTGGATTTTATGGATCCATTCTAGTTACGACGTGCTTGCATGCGACCTCGTCCTCTCCCTCTCTCTTCCCCACCGGACAAATTCAATCATGACATTACTCTATTTGACAATCGTGAAATCAAGTGCAGAAAATCACCAATCACCAATCACCAATCACTGTAAAGCCTAATTATCAGTCTCGTTCCTGAAAGATCCCAATCGCCAATCTCAGTCGGTATGGACTTAATCACGGGTCCAGCTTCTGTAATCAAGCTGGAATGTTGCCAGAGCGTGTGAGGTACATGAGTGAGCAGAGAGTCATGGCACTGCCCTATCCTGCCCGCGGCGACTGCACCCGGAGATGCCAGGCCGAGTTACCATACCCCAGGGGCAAAGCCGCTCCGAGATTACCTGCTTTAAGGCACAGAGTGAGGAAAAATATCATTTGTGATGAAGGTACAATTCTTGACACGTCAGGCGAAGAGCGAGACCTTTCATCCACACGCGTCAAAACTATGGCTAGGATCACCATAGAAAACCTTTCGTTAAATGACAAGAGAAGCCTTTGGGCGAAAACCCCGAGCGCAAACCATCATTAGTGATGAATCCCCCCCCCCCAAAAAAAAAAAAAAAAAAAAAAAAAAAAAACAGTAATACCAACACAACATATATAAAAAAACTGCACACAAAATGAAAAAAAACCCCTCAACGTTCGAACTGTTTAAAAAGAAAAAAAATCAGGCGTAAGCAATTCCTTTTCTGGATTGCTTACGCCTGATGAGGAACTTTCTTTAAAAAGTTCGAAACGTTGAGAGTTTTTCCTTTCATTTTGTGGCAGTGTTTTATTATACCATTAGTTATGGTTAACGCACAAATACTACCCTTTATTACTCTGTCAGGATTGGAGGTGTTACCAGGCTATATGTATATCGAAATAATAGCTGTGTAAATGTGTTCACACTTCAAACACTTTCGCGTGATTTTTACCCGATTTTGCATGTGATTATGATACGAAGAAACTTATCTTATCACAGAGCATTGATTAAATATTTATGAACAAATTGAAATGATAAATTCACAATCAATGGAAAGTCGTTTGTCCTTTTTTTACGAGACTGTTCATTTTTGTTTTGTTTTGTTTTGTTTGTTTTTGTAATGAGAAGATAATGAATATAGAAATGATAATAGATACGATAATGATGATAAAATGATAAGAAGGATACTAATAACAACAGCAGAAATCATGACCACGTTAATGATAATGATTGTAGTAATAATGATGATTATGATGATACTATTAATGATGATAGTATTGACAGTAATATTTTTTGGTCTGGTGATTCTAGTGATAATAGTAATAATAAAGGTAGTAATTGTTAGTAATGTTTGTATTATCACGTGATGATAATGAAAACAAGAATATCTGATTATTTTCATAATTATCATCACTTTTGTTGTTGTATTACCATCATCATCATCATTATCTCTATTGATAATGATATCGTTAATGACAACAGAATTATGATTGCGAAGCAGTAATCATGAGGTCAGTTATGTAAGTATTTGGAAATATTATAGATGGTATTAATCACAAATATGATTGAAAATGATAATGATGACACGATAAGAATTATGATATTGATGATATAAAGAAAGTGATGATAATAAGTGTGATATTCATTATTTCAAAAGCAAAAACATACTTAATATAACATTAGTAATAATAATGATAATGGTGATGTGATGATGATGATGATGATTATTATGATTATGATGATGATGATGGTGGTGGTGGTGAGGATGATCGATAATCATCACTATCATTAAGCAAATATGATACTCATTGTAGTATTGGAATTCAAGCCAATGATAACTACTAAAAAAAAAAAAAAATAAAAAAAAAAAAAAATCAAGCTAAAAGTTCGCTTCTCCGACACGTCACTGATAAACAATCCAAACTAGGTCTTGTTCCTTCTAAAGTCGCTTCCCCAGACTTTTGCTAATCATTATTTTCTTCTTTGTAGAAACTTCAGCTTTTGTCTCCATCCCAGCCACCTCCTGATGCGTTCGTGCTTAGGCAAAATTTCAACAAACTTCTAAATCCAACAAACTTCTCTCTTATCATCAATGTCTTTCGACAAACAAAGTCTACTGGTAACCTGCTTATCTGTGTAACCAACATTTGGTCCTCTGCTTTCGATTCGTATCGCGTGAGCAGAGTGATATCCTTCGGCATTTCAGTCCTTCGACCGAGTCTGGCGTAAAGACAAAACAAACCCTTGATGTCTGGCCTCCATCCTACACTTAGAGACTGACCTGTGGCACCCTGTCTGAGAGGTCAATCGCCATCAGGGTAGATGACCTCCTCTCCAACTCTCACCCCATCAGTGCCGGAAACCGTGCTAAACGTGCATCTCCAAAACTAACACAATACATATCTCAAATTCAAAATTTACCTTGAATTACCTTGTGTCTGTAGACCGGTGCTCCTAAAACCTCTCCTTTTCCATACTCGACAAAATCAAATCAAAGGCCATAAAAAAAAAAAAAAAACTAAATATGACCAAAAATATACATTCCTTTTCTCGTTGGCTGTGTTGCTTCCTTATCTACATTCTATTGATTCTACCATGACTATTGCTCGCAGGAGATCACAGACACAATACCTGGTGCAGCGAGACGAATACGATATACCAGATCTTCTTTAAATCTTCATCCTTCACAAATCTCCTCTCCAAACCTACGAGCTTACGTCTCACAGCTCCTCTTTGAATCCCGTGCACTGCCAAGTTCTGAGAAGATCGTCCTCCTTCGTCTTCCCTGACCTCTTGCAGCCTGTCCACTTTCAGAAAGTTTGACCTCATTTCGCTCCTTTACTTCCTTACGTTGCCATCGCTGAGGGGTTTCGATGATAAGACTGATTGGGACTTTCGCCAACGAAGTAAACGGAAATCATTAATGTTATCGTATATTGTCATGTCATTATCTTCAACGTTAATGATTTGACTTTCAGATTTTTTTATAATAATGATGGCAAAACCAAATATATAATGAAATAGATATATAGATATATACGTTTTAGACACTTCTAACTTCCCTCACACACCGTGATAAAAATGTACGAAATCTACGGACTATATAACCCATGTTTACGAGTATAGATTGGCCCAAAATTTCACATAAATAACATTTATGTGAAATTGCCACCGATCCAGGTACCCTTAGGGTGAGAGTCAGGAACACAGAGTTTGTCATACCCCCCCTCACTCCCCCCAAAAAAAGACTGGGAACGGCTGGTGCCAATGCCAACACTTTTCAATTCGCCAGATGCCTTATATTAAATGCTTTATTAAAGGAATCAGAATTGGTCAGTGTAGAAGTTGCAAAGAATGAAGCTAAGAGGAACATTTTCAGTGCTGTTAAAACATTGAGGATCATGAACATGAGAACGGAGCTTACCCTCTGTTTGTGAAAGAAAGAAATATCACATTCGGTGTTGAAAGAATTAGAGACCCCTCTGTGTTCTAGAGTGCCAGGACATCATGATGCGTATATTTTACTCAAAGTCATGGCTACGAGTAATATACAAATAAATATCCCATCTGAATATACTCATGCATAAGACCCAATATGGGCGTTCTATTCCACCATGCAAAATGTCGGCACCGAGCGATTTTATACGAATATCCCGATAAAAGACTTTATCTCCTGTGCTACAAATGGCCAGTAAGCCCTTGTGATTGTCAAAAAACTTATTGAAACTTGAACAGTGTTTATGAATGTTACGCTGATGGACCCATACATTCTGGGAGCAAAGAGTGGGTTCGTGTCGTGTATAAAAAAACAATATTTTGCGTTACCATGACTACAGGTTCTTTCATGACTGGGTTACCGCCATACAAAATGGGTTGGCGTGAATACTCATACCTTCAGAATTTATATCAAACCAAGATCAGGAGTCATTTTCTGCGACTTATAGAGTGTTCCCTCGATAAAGTGGATGGAAACAATGCAATAGATATCAGAATAAACGTACGTCGTGTAAAAGAACAGCACAAAGTTATACATTTTGTGTGGACACCATCGTATGTTGGAATTCCCAATTTATACCAGATTACGCCAAACGAGGCTAGCACGTAACAAGCAAAGTGTGAACATACACCGTGGTTGTAGCACTTGCACGAAACTCACAA
>NW_028234407.1:39499212-39506712 GCF_977035675.1 Penaeus japonicus | reverse complement strand
CCAGACTCTATTAGAGGGGAGGAGGCGGAGGAGGGGGAGGGGGCGAATATATATTGAAACTGACGCTCGCAACATTGATTGAGGAAGGTGTTGCATGCAGCGCTGTTTTAGGGTAGGAAAAGGGGCGGGGCTTGGTATTCTGGGCGGCGCTGAGCCCAAGAAAGTGGCCTGGAACGGAGATGACAGGAGACGATGCGACCAGGGAAAGATGGGAGAGATAGAGGAGGCGAGAGATAGAAAGAGAGAGAGAGAGTGAGAGAGGGAAAGAGATAGATAGAGGGGGAGAGAGAGAGAGAGAGAGAGAGAGAGAGAGAGAGAGAGAGAGAGAGAGAGAGAGAGAGAGAGAGAGAGAGAGAGAGAGAGAGAGAGAGAGAGAGAGAGCACAGAACGGACGCCCCGAAAGGAACGCGAAGAGCGACCGGGAACCTTGGCAGCACCACAGCTCGGGTCTTGGAATGCCGCTAACTCGCCATGGGCCGTAGACTCCACAAGCCAAACACAAGCACTCTAGGTATGCCCGCGCCATATGTGGGTCCCAGGGCTCGCCACCGCGCCCCGAGAAGCTCATTTGAAAGGAGGGCAAGCGTAATGGCGTCTCGGTAATGAAAGATGCACGAAATCCAGACTCTATTAGAGGGGAGGAGGCGGAGGAGGGGGAGGGGGCGAATATATATTGAAACTGACGCTCGCAACATTGATTGAGGAAGGTGTTGCATGCAGCGCTGTTTTAGGGTAGGAAAAGGGGCGGGGCTTGGTATTCTGGGCGGCGCTGAGCCCAAGAAAGTGGCCTGGAACGGAGATGACAGGAGACGATGCGACCAGGGAAAGATGGGAGAGATAGAGGAGGCGAGAGATAGAAAGAGAGAGAGAGAGTGAGAGAGGGAAAGAGATAGATAGAGGGGGAGAGAGAGAGAGAGAGAGAGAGAGAGAGAGAGAGAGAGAGAGAGAGAGAGAGAGAGAGAGAGAGAGAGAGAGAGAGAGAGAGAGAGAGAGAGAGAGAGAGAGAGAGAGAGAGAGAAGAGGGAGAGGGAGAGGGAGAGAGAGAGGGAGAGAGAGAGAGGGGGAGGAGGAGCAGGGAAAGAGAGAGAGGGGGAGGAGGAGGAGGAGTAGGAAAAGAGAGAGAGAGAGGGGGGGAGGAGAAGGAGGAGGAGGAAGAAGAAGAAGAAGAGGAGGAGGAGGAGGAAAAGGAAGAAGAGGAGGAGGGGGGTTGGTTAGAAGTGAGCATATGAGGTGAGGGAGGGAGAGAGGGAGGGAGGGGGAAGAGGGGGAGGGTGGGGGGTGAACGCTGCTCTTTTATGGGGGTCTCAAGATCATGAACTCAAAATGTAAAGTTCAGAAGGGAAGTGAACGCAACTTCCTCTGTGAATGAATGTTTGAATTGCCGGAATACTTGTGTTTTTTTTTCTTTTCGTCCGTAGTGTCACAATGCTTTGATTAAGGATGATTATGAAACTGAGGATGATAATGATGATTGTAATAGATATGATAATGATAATGATGATATAGTGATAAAAATGATGATGATGATGTTGGTGATAATGGTAATAATCATATTAATGATTATGATAACAATAATAATAATAATAATGATAACAATGATAATGATGAAAATATATGATGATAATAATGATGATGATAATAAGGAAAATATATATGATGATAATGATGATAACAACTATTATGAAAATGATAGTAAAGATAATGATAATTATACTAATAATACTAGCAATGATGATAATAATGATGATAATGATAATGATAATGATAATAATGATAATGACAAAAAATAATAGTCATAATAAGAACAATAATAGTAATGTTTATTATACTGAGAGTGATAATGATGATGATAATGGTGATGATTATGATGACAATAGTAATAAAATGGTAATGAAAATTAATGATATAAATGATAATGATAACTCTAATGATAATAAGGATAATGATAATAATATGATGACAATAATGATAATAATAAGGATGAAGATTATGATAAAAATAATGTTAATTATCATAACTATTATCATTATTATTATCATATTGATTATCATAATAATGATAATGGCAAAGACAATAATGATGATAATGATGATGATAATAGCAACAACAACAACAGCGACAATAATAATAATAATAATAATAATAATAATAATGACAATAATAATAATTATTATAATGACAATAATAGTTATGATAATGATAATGATGGAAATAATAATAATAATAATAATAATAATAATAATAATAATAATAATGATAATAATAATAATAATAATAATAATAATAATAATAATGACAAAGAAAAAGAAAGTAAAAAGAAAGAAAATAATAATGATGATAACAATAATGATAGGAAGATCGATACTTATAAAGATGACGGTGATTATGATGATAATGATATTTATATAAAGATAATGATATGATGATAATGCTAATGATAATAATAATAATGATAATGATAATATTAAAAACAATGATAATGATTAATGATGAAAATAATGATAATGATAATGATGATAACAATGATAATGATAATGATAATAATGATGATGATAATGATGATAATATTAAGAACAATAAGGATAAAAACAATAATGATTATAATAATAATGGTAATAAAAATGTTCATGATAACAATAATGATAAAAATGATAATAATGATGATCATAATAATAATGATGATGATAGTGATAATAATAATAATAATGATGATAATTACAATAGTAGTAATAATAATAATAATAATAATAATAATAATAATAATAATAATAATAATAATAATAATAATAATAATGATAATAATAATAATGATGATAATAACAATAATAATAACAACAATAATGATAATATTGATAATACTGATACTAAGAATAATAACAATGCTAATTATAATGATAACAATGCCAACAATACTGATAATAGTAATAATGATGATAATGCTAATGTTAATGACAAAAAAGATAATAACATGATAATGGTAATGATAATGATGATGATAACAATGATAATAAGGATAATATCATCATTATTACTATCATAATGATGATTATGATAATAATGATAATGATGATAATGATAATGATGTTAATGATAATTAAAATTATAAAGGTATTAATAATAACGATAACAATAATAATTGTAAGGATAATGATAACACAAATAATAACATCAACAATAATGATAATAGTAAGAATGATAATAATACTAATAATAATGACAAAAATAATTATGAAGGTAATCTTAAGAAGAATGATTACAATGATAATAATGATGGTGATGATAATATCTGTAACAATAATAATGATAATAATGGTAATAGCGATAATAATAGTAATAATGATAATAATGATAATAATGGTACCAATAATAATAATGGTACCAATAATAATAATGATATAATAATGATAATGATAATGACAATAACAATAATGATTTTAAAAAAATAATTATAATGATAATGAGAGTAAAAATGATGACAATAATGAAAGCAAAAAAAAATACACATATAAATTAATGAATGAACGGAAAATACAAAATAACAGAGTTAGCAACAATTCCTGACGTAAATGGCTCAGTGTATATAGTTTATTATCTGCAACCTGTTCCTAATTATCTGTGAGCAAATAACATAAACTTGCAAACGCTGCCATGGTCGTTAGTCTTGAAGGCCTGGTTAATAGCTGAATCTATAACGTACCAGTGTTTTTTTTTTTTGACCTGGGCGATATATACACATGGATAAACAGGCATGCACATATAAACGCTCACATGCATACGAACGCTCATACATGCATACGAACACATTCATTCGATGGTTACAGTAACACCACACACGCATACATAGACACACAAGCACATACACACACACACATACAAGCACACACACACATTATACAAATCTCAGTGTGTGTGTGTGTGTGTGTGTGTGTGTGTGTGTGTGTGTGTGTGTGTGTGTGTGTGTGTGTGTGTGTGTGTGTGTGTGTGTGTGTGTGTGTTTGTGTGTGTGTGTGTCTGTGTATGTGTGTGGTATTACTCTAACCATCGCATGAATGTGTGTGTTCGTATGCATGAATGTATTAATTCACCCTTAGCAACACTCTCGTAATCACTACAGTGTCTATCCGTGTTTTCACTTTTCAAATGAACTCGAAACCTGTTCCGAATAGTTTGTCGATATGCAGCTCTTTTTTGTGGGTAATTGTTTTTTTTTTTTTTTTTTTTTAGAAAATGAGATGTTTTGAGGTTTTGGTATTATGTGTTTGAAATTACAAAAGCTCTAACTAATTACTTTCCTCAGAGAAGGAAAAATCGAGTGGGATAATGGTATGATTGCAGCCTGCTTTGTCTCTATAATTTCCTCGGGTAATATCATACCACTCTGGGATCGTGAGAGGCAAACAATGCTTATTTATTCTACACGTCAAGTTCTTTTCTCGGTTCCCTTGGCTGTGCAACAAAGGTCATGAAGTCATGGGGTCATGCAGCTGCCGCGCGCCGTAGGTTAACACCAGTCGGCATTTGTCAGTCATTTCGTAGTATAAAAAAGAGGGGAAAAAACACGTAATCTCGGACGCTTTGACGAAATCAAGGACTTTAGGAAACAACGTAGTCGATGTAGGGAAAAAAAATAAAAAAAAAAGGTTCTCACAGATATCAAACAAATGTCGACCTTAACAAGCTATAAGAGTACAGTGACCTGATTATTCAGCACTAAAACAATCTGAGAAACTACGTAGGAGTGTAGAAATCAGTACCTCCTGGCCCACATCCAGTGCAATCCTGAAGTAGCAGAACCCGAAGATGCGAGTCTCCGTGAGGATATCGGGCGTAAGGACGTCAGAGGACCTCAGTGGGCGGGAGTCACATCCCCTTCGTCGGGAGAGCCGTCGGTCAGCGCGGCAAAGTCTCCTCGCCTTCAGAAATAAGCAGTTCGGTTCCTTTCTTATTTTTTTTCACTCTCCTCCTTTCGTTTGTAGTGTTAGATCCATGTCTGCATTTAAATTCTATTACCGAAATGACCATAAAACTTCAGGAACACTTTATTTTCAAACGTAAGTACTACGTGTGCCCAGGGAATAAAAAAATTATATATATACGAAAAAAACGAGAGAATGTAGACAGCTTCGTCATGGCGAATGGGCAGATTCCGTCCTCAAAAGTGCTACCGAAGCTGCAAGAGTGTGTCCCTTGTTATCATCCAACAGGTGGCTGCCATGTTTATACTCCTGTTGTTACTGAAGACAAGGGGATGAAACACCAGATTTTTTTTTTTTTTTTTCATCCTAAGCTCGCTGTTTTGTTGTTGTTTTTAATCACATTTTATTGTTTTTTAATCCCTTTTTTTCCCTTCTCTTATTATGTTTCATTTCTAATTTGCGTTCTATTCTTCTTAAGTATCCTATTAAGCTTCTACTTTGTGTCCTTTCTTTCCCTTTATTCATTCGCATCCGAATCCTACGCTGGAACTCCAGATCGGGCCGTTAACTCTCACGTGAATAATCCTTTCGACTGGGAATTCAATCTACCGAGACCGCTGTTAAAATGACGTAGAGGCTGTGTTTATGTCGCGCTACCTTCTCTTCATATGGTCTGCGGCGTTATTGATACCACAAGTAACTCAGATAAATAATTATAATAAATACGAAAAATAAAAAAAAGAACACTAAGTTATTTCAATTGAACCGGGTGTATAATGCCGGGTTTGAGAGCAACCATCTGCCGTGTGTACTAGAAGCCTCCCGGCGGTCTCTGGCATTCCCTGCTCTAAGCTATGCCTCCCTCTTCTGCTGCACAGCTTCCCCAACCCAGGCTGTCTGTCTCTCTCGGCCGCGCCCCTGGAATGGCTTCTGCTCACTTGATATCGGGACCTGTACCCTCTTGCCTTTTGCGGTGTTTTGCTCTGATCATCGTCTTTTTTTCCTTTCCTTTCCTTATTCTATATTTTCTCTTATTTTCCTTTTTTATGAACATTTAGATGTCATTCTTTCTTCTTTTTTCTTTTCCTTTTTTTTTGTTCTTCATCTTATTCTGTTATTTCTTATTTTTCTTCTCCTGTTTCTTCTTCTGCTTCTTCGTCTTCTTTTTATTTTCCATTTTCTTCTCCTTTCCTCTTCTGCATCTTCTTTTTCTTCTACCCTTTCTTCCTCTGCTTCTTCTTCTTCTTCCTCGTCTTCTTCTTCTTCTTATTTTGCTTCT
This sequence comes from Penaeus japonicus, assembly GCF_977035675.1. Lineage (NCBI taxonomy): Eukaryota > Metazoa > Arthropoda > Malacostraca > Decapoda > Penaeidae > Penaeus > Penaeus japonicus. The sequence goes on along the minus strand of NW_028234407.1, from coordinate 39,500,517 downwards.
TCCTATTCTTCTTCTTTCCTCCTCCTCCTCTTCCTCCTCCTCCTCCTCCTCCTCCTCCTCCTCCTCCTCCTCCTGTTTCTACCTCTTCTTCATTTCCTCCTTGGCTTCTCCCCTCCTCGTCCGCCGCCGCCTCGGCAGCGCTCGCCGCCCCAGCCTCCCAACCGCGCCGCGTCCCCGACTCTCCCCTCGGCGAGTGGCTTAGGCCTGGCCCCCTCTCGGCCTCGAACCTGGACCAACCTTGTCATCAGCGTCGAACATCATTATCATATCATTCTATTCCTTCAACTCTGGACCAATTTCCCAAACGAAGGAAATGACAAGGATACGTACGTATATATATTTTTTCTATTATTCTTCCATCCTCGTCCACATGATTCCACAATGACCGTATCCACAATGAAGTAAAAATCACAGCGGGATGATCCGCTCTCACGTAAATCTCTCGCCATCGACGGCAATTATTCTCGGAGTGTACGAAGCAATTAGACATGCCACACAGGGAGGATAGAGGACTCAAAAAAATGGTCCTGAAAGGTCCTTAATGATAGGGCGAATCTCCTCTGAGCGACGTGTCCGCCGTCCTCCAGCTTTGAGATCGAGGGAATGAAGTATTACGGCGCAGGTGCATGTGCGAGCGCTCTATGTACGCCGCCTCTGTACTCTCTGGCAGGCGGAGCGAGATGAGTTAGAAATTCAATACGAATGATATATACTTCATCATGGGGATACGAATTGCTCTTTGTGCTTAATATCTTTTCAATTGGACTAAAAGACCACAATTTGGTGCCAGAACTATAGCACAGTCTCATATCTAAATTGCAGCATATTTTATAGACTAAATTGTTAGCATATACAATGCCACAAATTACCAGGTTCTCTCCGGATCGAATTGTTAATCTGTTACTAAGGCATTCCAACGCCTACATTGTTAAAATATGATGAAGTCATGTTACGCTGTTACAATGGCTCATGTTTTCTTTGAGCTGATGGATTCTCACTGTCATTATCTGCGGCGCGTTATCATTTTATGCCATAAGTAAAATTGCTATAGTATTCCCTGCGAGGCGGAGACTATTGCGTATGTAAATCATCGCGCTGCCGGCGTTTAAATCACTGACATATTATTATCGAAATTGGTTTTACCGCTTCGATCACACCAGACAAAGAATGGCCGACGACGGCTCGGGACGACAGGATTTATTCTTGTCGCCATTTAATGACACCCTCGACCGCTCCCCCTCCTCCCCTCCCTCCCTCCCTCCGTCTTTCCCATCCGCTCCCCTTCCCCCCTCCCCCCCTCCCCCC
>NW_028234407.1:39479212-39494212 GCF_977035675.1 Penaeus japonicus | reverse complement strand
CACCCACGTCTCTAAACGCCTATGCCACGCCTACCCACACTAAAAAAATCCAAAACAGACCTCCGTCCAACTCCCGTATCCTGACTTCCCCCCCGCGATTCTCCGAGCCACTCGCGACGGACGCACTGCAATTTTCCGACCTTTCCCTTTACCTTCCACACTTACCCTTCAATCCCTCTTCATTCCTCTTTCGTCTATATCAAACACCCTCATCCTCTCTCACCTCCCTCATACCCCCTTTCGCCCCCCCCCCCACTTCCCTCATACCCCTTCCCCTTCAAACACCCTCCCACCCCCTCACCTCTATCACCTCCCTCCCCCCTGCCCCTCACATACTCTCCCCACCCTCACCTCCTTCATACCCCTTTCCCCCACCTCCCTTCCCCTTCCCTCCCACCTCCCCCTTTCCCCTTCTCCTTCCCCCCCACCTCCCCCTTTCCCCTTCCCCTTCCCCCCTACCTCCCCCTTTCAACTTTCCCCATTCCCCCTACCTCCCTCTTTCCCCTTCCCCCTTCCCCCCTACCTCCCTCTTTCCTCTTCCCCCTTCCCCCCACCTTCCCCCCCCCCCCCCTTTCCCCCCCCGGCTTCGTGTCCACATATTTCACCGAGCGCCATGAGGTGATCGTGCGGTGTCCCTTCGACCCACCGCTCCCAAAGCAGCTACTGTCCGTCATGCTGCCCTTCGGCGCCTCCTCCTGCCCTGCACCTCCCCCCCCTTCCCCTACCCTCCCCCTCAACCCCTCATCCCCTCGCCCCCTGCCTCCCATCCCCCTCACCCCCTCCCCCGACCTGGGCTTCCCCCCCCCCCATCCCAGGCTGCGAGCCCTTGGCAATTTCGGCTTCGGATTTTGGTGAAATTATTCTTTATTGTTGTCATTGCTGTTGATGCACGATTGAAATTATTATTATTGTTAGTTTTATTGTCATCGTTATCATCATCATAAATCTTCATCATCATTATCATCATAAATCATCATCACCGTCATCATCACATCACCATCATCACATCCTCCTCCTCCTCATCATCATCATCATCACATCATCATCATTATGACTATTATAACTTATTGTTATCATTATTATAATCGTCATTATTATCACTGCTGTTATTTTTACTACCAATAACATTATTGGTGTCATCATTATTATTATCATCACTATCATTATCATCATTATCATTATAATTGTTATCATGATTATTGTTGTTATCATTATTATCAATATTACTACTATCATCATTTTTGAATTATCAACATTTTCTTTGTCATCATCACCAACAACATTTTTGTTATCATTATTAGCGGGAGAAGTAGTAATAGTACAATTATCACTATCATCATCATTATCATTGTCATTATCAATATCATCATTATTATTGTCATTATCATTATCAATATCATCATTATTATTGTCATTATCATTTATCAATATCATCATTATTATTGTCATTATCATTATCAATATCATCATTATTATTGTCATTATCATTATCAATATCATCATTATTATTGTCATTATCATTATCAATATCATCATTATTATTGTCATTATCATTATCAATATCATCATTATTATTGTCATTATCATTTATCAATATCATCATTATTATTGTCATTATCATTATCAATATCATCATTATTATTGTCATTATCATTTATCAATATCATCATTATTATTGTCATTATCATTTATCAATATCATCATTATTATTGTCATTATCATTTATCAATATCATCATTATTATTGTCATTATCATTTATCAATATCATCATTATTATTGTCATTATCATTATCAATATCATCATTATTATTGTCATTATCATTATCAATATCATCATTATTATTGTCATTATCATTATCAATATCATCATTATTATTGTCATTATCATTTATCAATATCATCATTATTATTGTCATTATCATTATCAATATCATCATTATTATTGTCATTATCATTATCAATATCATCATTATTATTGTCATTATCATTATCAATATCATCATTATTATTGTCATTATCATTTATCAATATCATCATTATTATTGTCATTATCATTTATCAATATCATCATTATTATTGTCATTATCATTTATCAATATCATCATTATTATTGTCATTATCATTATCAATATCATCATTATTATTGTCATTATCATTTATCAATATCATCATTATTATTGTCATTATCATTTATCAATATCATCATTATTATTGTCATTATTATTATCAATATCATCATTATTGTTATCATTATCATTACTAAAATCAATATCATCATTATTATTGTCATTATCATTATTCTCCCTATTATCAGTATTATTGTTATTATCATTATCAATATCATCATTATTATTGTCATTATCATTTATCAATATCATCATTATTATTGTCATTATCATTATCAATATCATCATTATTATTGTCATTATCATTATCAATATCATCATTATTATTGTCATTATCATTTATCAATATCATCATTATTATTGTCATTATCATTATCAATATCATCATTATTATTGTCATTATCATTTATCAATATCATCATTATTATTGTCATTATCATTATCAATATCATCATTATTATTGTCATTATCATTATGATCATTATTATTGTCATTATCATTATGATCAATATTATTGTCATTATCATTATCAATATCATCATTATTATTGTCATTATCATTATCAATATCATCATTATTATTGTCATTATCATTATCAATATCATCATTATTATTGTCATTATCATTTATCAATATCATCATTATTATTGTCATTATCATTATCAATATCATCATTATTATTGTCATTATCATTATCAATATCATCATCGTTATTATTGTCATTATCTTACCATTATCAATATCATCATTATTAAGATTATCATTATCATTATCAATATCATCATTATTATTGTCATTATGATTATTTTCCCTATTATCAGTATTATTGTTATTATCATTATCAATATCATCATTATTATTGTCATTATCATTATCAATATCATCATTATTATTGTCATTATCATTATCAATATCATCATTATTATTGTCATTATGATTATTTTCCCTATTATCAGTATTATTGTTATTATCATTATCATAATCTTCATTATTATTGTCATTATCATTATCAATATCATCATTATTATTGTCATTATCATTATCAATATCATCATTATTATTGTCATTATCATTATCAATATCATCATTATTATTGTCATTATCATTATCAATATCATCATTATTATTGTCATTATCATTATCAATATCATCATTATTATTGTCATTATCATGATTATCATCATTATTATTGTTATCATTAATATCATCATTATTACTATCATTATCAATATCATCATTATTATTACCATCATTATCATTATGATCATTATTATTATTGTCATTATCATTATCATCATTATTATTGTTATCATTAATATCATCATTACTACTATCATTATCAATATCATCATTATAATTATCATCACTATCATTATCATCATTATCATTGTCATCATTATTTTTATCATTATATCATTATCATCATTATTATTGTCATTATCATTATGATCATTATTATTGTCATTATCATTATGATCAATATTATTGTCATTATCATTATGATCATTATTATCATTATACTTATCATTATCATTATCAATATCATCATTCTTATTGTCATTATGATTATCAATATTATCATTATTATTGTCATTATCATTATTCTCCCTATTATCAGTATTATTGTTATTATCATTATCAATATCATCATTATTATTGTCATTATCATTTATCAATATCATCATTATTATTGTCATTATCATTTATCAATATCATCATTATTATTGTCATTATCATTATCAATATCATCATTATTATTGTCATTATCATTATCAATATCATCATTATTATTGTCATTATCATTATCAATATCATCATTATTATTGTCATTATCATTTATCAATATCATCATTATTATTGTCATTATCATTATCAATATCATCATTATTATTGTCATTATCATTATCAATATCATCATTATTATTGTCATTATCATTATCAATATCATCATTATTATTGTCATTATGATTATTTTCCCTATTATCAGTATTATTGTTATTATCATTATCATAATTTTCATTATTATTGTCATTATCATTATCAATATCATCATTATTATTGTCATTATCATTATCAATATCATCATTATTATTGTCATTATCATTATCAATATCATCATTATTATTGTCATTATCATTATCAATATCATCATTATTATTGTCATTATCATTATCAATATCATCATTATTATTGTCATTATCATTATCAATATCATCATTATTATTGTCATTATGATTATTTTCACTATTATCAGTATTATTGTTATTATCATTATCAATATCATCATTATTATTGTCATTATCATTATCAATATCATCATTATTATTGTCATTATCATTATCAATATCATCATTATTATTGTCATTATCATTATCAATATCATCATTATTATTGTCATTATCATTATCAATATCATCATTATTATTGTCATTATCATTATCAATATCATCATTATTATTGTCATTATCATTATCAATATCATCATTATTATTGTCATTATCATTTATCAATATCATCTTCTTCTTCTTCTTCTCCTCTTCTGTGTTCTTTCTCTTTCCTCTGCTTCCTCTTCGGTTTTGCATCCTCCTCGTCCTCCCTTTCTCCCTCTTATTTCTGTGCTCCCTTACCCTTCCTCTTTAATTATTTTCTCATTTTCTTCCATCTCTTCCATTATTTTTCCTCTTCCCCCTTCCCTCCTCTCTTTTACATCAACCCTCTCCTCTTACTATTCTGTTTTCCTTCTACCCCTTTCCCCTTTCTCTTTCCCTCCATCTCTTCCTCCCCTCCTTCTCTTTCCAATTTCCCCCCTTTTTCTCCCCCTCTCTTTTCCTCCCTCTCCCTCTTCTTCCCTCTCCCTCTTCTCCCTCTCTCTCTTCTCCCCTCTCTTTCCCTCTCCCTTCCCTTCCCGCATTTCCTTCCCTCTCCTCCCCCCCCATCCTTCTCCCTTCCCTTCCCTCTACTCCTCCCTCTCCTTCCCATTCTCCCTCAATCGCCCCTCACCCCCCCCCCCCTCCGTCCCCCTCCCGAAAAGGGCTCACCCGAGTGGGTTATTCTCACCGGAGACTCAGCCCCGTTTTAATACCCGACCACGAATAAACGCAGCACTTAAACCTCGGTTATTTTCACCAGCTAATGTCGGTTATTTGTGTTATTGGTAACCCACGCGTCCAGAAGACTTATTCTGGCGCGGGATTTTAGTGTCTTTCCTCGTCTTTATTTTCACCGTTTGGAATCTCCATGTTTCTTTTATTGTTATTATTCTTTAGTCTATGTAAATATACAATTTTTTTTTAACGTGGATTTTTTTTTTTTTCTAATACGGTGCTCCAACTACGGACGCATTTTGTGTTTGCGAGAGTAAATTTTGCAGTGATGTTATCATCATTATTATCATCATAGTTATCATTATCATAATTTTCATTATCGTTGACAGTATCACAATTATCACCATTATCTTTGTTTTTATCATCATCATTATCATTGTCATTATCATTATCAATATCATCATTATTATTGTCATTATCATTATCAATATCATCATTATTATTGTCATTATCATTATCAATATCATAATTATCATCATCTTTACTTTTCTCATCCTTATCACTTTTTTATTATCATTACATTAGCTGTGATCATTATAATGATTAACAATAATTAATAATTGTTGTTAATGTTATCACAATTAGCATCATTATTATTATCTTTACTAACGTTTTACAACTACTTTCTCTCCTTAATTAGGATAATGTTATCATCATTGTCGTTCCTCCTAATTATCTTTCTGTTTCATGATACGTTGTTTTTGTTTTTTGTTTTTACCTCCATGTCTTACTTTTTCTTTACTTATTTTGTTTTTGTTTTTGTTTCCATGTCTTACTTTTTCTTTATCTAATTTTTAATTTTGCTTCCATGTCTTGTTCTTTGTTTATTTGGTTTCGTTTTTGCCTCCATGTCTTACTTTTTCTTTATCTAATTTTTAATTTTGCTTCCATGTCTTGTTCTTTGTTTATTTGGTTTCGTTTTTGCCTCCATGTTTTACTTGTTCTTTACTTATTTGTTTTTGTTTTTGCCTCCATGTCTTACTTTTTCTTTGTTTATTTGTTTTTGTTTTTGCCTCCATGTCTTACTTTTTCTCTATTGATATTGCTTTTTTTTTGTATTATCATATTTTAGATTATACTTCATTATATTTTTCCTTCTCGATAACGTGATGATGATGAGTGATAATTTTGATAAATAGAATAGATATTTTGAAGTTGATTTTTCCGTTAATTTTGTTATATTCATAACTAACTGGTCTATTTACTTTTTTTATATCACTATCATGTCGCTATATAAAGTATGGTAAGCTTTTACTGTATATAGTGTTTGTATGCATTATACTTAATGTTCTGTTCATCTTATTTCTTATTAACAACACGTAACACTCAACTCCTACTTAAAAGGGATCAAACTAATTCAAAATAAGATTCTCCCATTTCCAAAAGAGAAAATTCTAATTTAAATTACCACAAACGAAATCATCTATTTAAAAACATGAATACGATTCAAAATGCCATACACGAAGCTTTCTCCTATTTACAAAAGAAACATGAAAATACCACAAGACTTCTTAACGCCCTCTGTTGATTTTGATATGTTTACACCACCCACACAGCTTAACCAATGGAAGGCCTTCTCTCTCCATTAATAAAATTAATCCAAACATAATATACAGAAGCCTGATCGACCTCCCTTTTGAAAAAAAAAAATCATCCACGTTTAACACATAATCCAACATTTAACACAATGATTTCTCTCCCAAAATAGACCTAATAATCACTTGGAAATATACCCTGAAAGTAGTTATCCAGATTCCCTATTGCAAGGTAGTCAAAGAGCATCATGCAATGTTAATTCAGGTATCCACACAATACGAGCTTGAGACCCCTGCCCTCTCAGCTGATTCGTGTATCAGTATTGCTATCTTTACATGGTCAGGTTTGAGAATTACCTGACTCAAGGTCTTTACAAAGCTGGTTTTGTTACTTTTATTTCTCTACTGCTATCAACGGTATTAGTATTATTATCAGTATTATTATCATTATTGTCAAGATTGTCATTATTATTATTATCATCATTAATTGCAATCATTACTATTATCATCATTATCATTATTATTATTACTACAGTTATCATTATCATCACCATTATTATCATTATCCTCATCAATATTATTATTATCATTATTGTGAGTATTTCTATTAGCATTTGTATTGGTATAATTATCATTATCATCATTATCGTTATGATGATCATTATCATTATTGTTTTTGTTATAACCATCATTATCATCAGTATTATTACTACCACCATTATTGTCATCATCATCATCAATATTACTGTGTTTGTAATTACCATTATCATTATTTTTCTTGTTATCAACATCATCGTCATTATTACCATTATTATTGTTGTTATCGTTGTTATCATCATTATTATATAAGGATTAATATCATTGTTATTACCATCATAATCATATTGTCATTATTATTATTATTTTCCTGTTATTACTATTCCAATAATTTTTCTTATCAATACTTTATCATCATTATTCTTTTCAGTATTACTAATGGTCTTACGAAGGTTCATTCTGGTATCAGTATCATTATCATTATCATTATTTTCGATGTTTCTCGTTTATCATTGTTATAATAATTATTGTTATTGTTGTTGTTGTTATCATTATTATTATTGTTATTAATATCTTCATCATCATGATTATTAGTATCATTATTATTATTATTATCATCATTATCATTACTATCATTATTATTGTTTTTGTATATATCAATATTGCTATAATCATTAACATATCATCTTAGATTAGTGTTACTGTTGTTATTCATATTAATATTCATCAGCGCCGTTTCTATTCATATCTTTATTCACATTTATCTCGTTTCTCATTCCAAAGTCATTATCATTCTTGCTGTCATTGTTTTATCCTTATTACATAATTTTATATATGTTCATATATCATCATCTTTAACATCACATTGCCACTATCATTATTATTGTCATCACACTGTTACAATCCTTATCTTGACAGTGTTACAATCAATATCATTATCATAATCATTAGGATTTGTATAATCCACACACTGCATGTTTAAGGATATAAATAATACACAAGCGAGGATGTTTTCACATGGCGTTTGTCCGATCTGTCGCATATTCTTGCACGAAGCAACAAGCTCTTTCATTACCGTCGAAGCACTGAAAATTAGTCATCTTTATATAACGAGAGATGACTTTGAATACACTGTAAAATAGCCATGACAAGTTGGATGCATGACTTGCAAGAAAGTTTAATCCTTATTATAATTATGATTATTCTGATCATGTTATCTTTCATGATATTTCTAGTACTTGTAGTACTATTAGATATGCTGTAATCAGGAATGCATGAATATTTGAACCATTATCATTATCATCATTATCTTCACCATCATCTGTATATATATCTGTATATATTACCTTCCTTATTGTTGTTTGTTTCAAATTCGCTGTACTTGTTTTTTTTCCGAAAGAGGTACAAGAAGAAAAAAAACGAGGTAATATTTAGAAATGATGTAAATACGACCGGAATGATAAGTAAATGCATACGAGTTACTGCTTGATATATTATCGTTATAATCATTGTATTCCGAAGCCGATTGATTTATAACTAAAACAAAACGTTCTAGAAATAAATGAATAAATAGAATTCATAATGAAACAGAACAAAATGGCCGGTCGTATAGACAAGGAACACTTTGTCCTCACAAATTATTGGCTAAGTTCCTGCTACTTATCGGCGCTCCTTCTTCTTCTTGTTTCTGAGTTGCTATCCTCCTTCAATAAGATAATGATAATTTGTGATAATGATAATAGTATTAATGATAACGATGATAGTTGCAATGATAATGATGATAAGGATAACAATAAGAATGATGATTACAATAACAACAGTGATAATAACAATGAGAATGAGACTAATGGTATGGATGATGATAGTAATAATAACTAATAGTCATGATAATGCTAATAATAGTGGTAATGAAAACAACGATAATAATGACAAGATAATAACAATAATAATGATAGTGTTAACAACAGTAATGATAATGATGATATAATGATGACAACGATGATAATGGTGTACTGACAATAATGGTAATAACAAAGATAGTGATAACAATGAATATGATAACAACAATAATAATACATATCATCATCATTCTAATAATGATGATAAGGAAATACTAAGATCACTGCTGATGATCAGACAAATATGACAAAAGACCAATCCACAGACATCCAGACACAGAAGAAATAATTCAATAACATCAATCCCTATAAATCGAAAATAGCTACCTGGCCAGCATCTTCCTTCTACAGATCGTATACCACATCAACCAACAATAAAATCAGAGTTCATACAGCATGATCCGAGAGCTGTGGAGATACTTAATCATTCCGCCTGTATTTCAGTTTAGACTTGATGCATCGGCAAACCACGCTGACACCGATGCAACCAAATCAACACCAGTGCATGTTGAACTCCTGGTAGCAGATATGAACCTCCTTATCAACTCTGTGAATAAATCTTAGCATGATATATCTAACGAGCTCGCGAAGGCTTAGAAGCAAGAGTATATTAAACACTCCACAAAAGCTCTTGGAAAGTACAGACAGAGACACCACGGAACGCGACTTCTATCCCGCATTAGGCACGGTTGCATATATCTTTGGCAAATTACTGCAATTGATCTGGAGGATAAATAACACGCAATGTCAGCCTATGTGAGCGAATGCCATCCTGCCAGGTTGCAGAATTGCCGGGAAAAGGACTTTGTGAATTATTTTACTTTGTCGGCAAAACAGGTGTGGCAGAAGGTTTTTTTTTTTTTTTTTTTTTTTTCTTAACCTCGCGTCTGGACTAAGTTATTCCCAAGTTAATGATGAGTTAAGTCGTATATGTTGTCCATTCATTATGCAAGGAAGGAGATTTACTTGTTGGGGTATACCTTAAAGTGTTTCAGCTAATGCAACAACAAGTTGCAAAATCTCATATAGCCACACAGTGAGTAAGAAGCATTAGAAAACTATCATGACAGTAATAATAATGTTGCTGATGATAATGAGGATGATAATATCTAATAGTGTTAATATCGTTACGTATATGTTTGTTATTTTTGTTAATGAATAAGTTATTTGTTTGCCAAATTATTAGCATTATGATTATTAGCATATATGTTATATTTTTACTATTTCTTCTTGTTTTCATCATTAATGTTACAATTGATAATGACTGTGACGATATCCTTACTATGATAGTGTTTCTGGTGTTAGTGGTGATAATGTTTTAATAATGATACTGGTATCCTTATCATCACTGTATATTCTAGTCACTATCATTCTTAGTAATGATGCAATCTTTTTATCATCATCACTGTTTTTTTTATTGATACCATTACCAGTATGTGTGTTATACAGTATCTCTATTGTCTCTGATATACCATCTGTTATCATTAATATAATCATCTTCGTCATAATTGTTAATACCAACATTAACGCAAACATTTTTTTCTCATTTGCAGTAGTGGCAGAAGTCGTATCATTGTTCTTGTTCTGTTTTGAACATCATTATCATTTATAATTGAATTCGATTACTTCTGTATAATTGTTCCGACCTTTGGAATGATGACCTTATAGTGTGAACATCGTCGAGGTAAATGTGTTATTACATGAATATGGATAGACATTTGGTTATTCATATGTATGTTTCGTCAGACTGATTGCTGCTAGTAAAGACCTACAGCTTTCCCCATTGGAAAAGTAGCCCTATTTAATCGTTTACTGGAAGCTAATCGACATAAAACTAACCCAGTCGTGGTGTAAGACCGTATGACACAGGACAGAAAACCATAATTTAAGAACACCGGATCTCACTCGATATCAAGTCCAACAAAGACTCTCTATAAGACTCATAACACCCGCCCATAAGAGGAACATCGATAAGGCTAATCCACTCGATCCCTCCTCGCACATTCAGACGAAAATCGAAGCTGCCGTGTCTAGCAAGAAGGAAAGTGGATTTCATGCAAAAACTGGAACCATGATGTCGTCATGTCGTGATGGCGGTTGCTATGTGTGTATGATGTGTGCGTCTGTGTGTATACACCTGCCTTCGCGTGTGCGTGATGTGCGTGTGTATCAGTGGTCCGATGTACGAGTACAGGAGAATGTGGTCGGAACGCGCTGTGCGCCGTTAGGCAAAGAGCGCAAAAAATCGTATTGGTATTTCAAGAAAACATGGAGTATGATGGACAACGCGTTCGCTAAGCTTTATAAGAACACCGCGAAGTCGACATAGAGTCCGAACCCAGATAAAACCTCTCCCTTTTCTCCATTCCATATCTCTTGCATCAAAGGTCCCCCTTCCCCCCCTCCCCCCCTCCTTTGCGTCGACGGAAGACCCCGGGCAAAGGCCTCCTCCCGCCAATGAAACCCGAGGAGAGATTTCGACGCCGATTCATGCCCCCTCGAGAGATTCCTATCTGGGGCCGTCGGGAGCTGATCGCTGCGTCCTCACGCCCACTTCCCCGCGGTGGGAGCTACCGAGATCAGACGCAGGATGAGCACGGTAGCGGCGGCGGTTTGGAGACGAAGACTGAGGGCCTCGTGCATGTGTGGGGCCAAAAGGTTGGCGTGGCTCGGGGGAGGAACACGCTAGGCTCTGTCGCGCTGTCTGTCTCTCTGTCTGTCTGCCTGTCTGTTTCTCTCTGTTTGTCTGTTTGTTTATCCCTACCTGTCTGTTTCTCTCTGTTTGCCTGTTTGTTTATCCCTACCTGTCTGTTTCTCTCTGTTTATCTCTCTCTCTCTCTCTCTCTCTCTCTCCTATTCTAATATATATATATATATATATATATATATATATATATATATATATATATATATATATATATATATGGATAGATAGATAGATAGATAGATGTATGTGTGTGTGTGTCCGTCCTATATAACATATCTGCCCACCCACTATCATAATGTTTCTGTATGTACATCTAATGCCTTTCTCTATCATTTGTCTATTAATTTATCATTCTCATTCTCTCTCTCTCTCTCTCTCTCTCTCTCTCTCTCTCTCTCTCTCTCTCTCTCTCTCTCTCTCTCTCTCTCTCTCTCTCTCTCTCTCTCTCTCTCTCTCACTCTCTCTGCATGTGTGTTGCATCGGAGTGTATATCACAAGTGCAATACCACCTCGATGTTCATTCTGCACAATGCCCGGCAGTGCGCATTCCAGACATTTTGTATCGGAGTGTCCCATCGTGCCTCGTGTTGCTCCAAGCACAATAAGACTTATTGACCGTGGCTGAGGGTTTGGGGGTTAAGTGTCTGTTCTGCAGCTGTGTAAGTTACTCGCAGCATGCAATCAGCGGTATATTTGGCGGTGCAGGGCTTTATAGTCAGTCATCCATGCGATATACTGCCCGCGTGAAGCGGCTGCGCCTCGAAACGCCTCCGAGACGTGGACACGAAGCTCCGAAATGAAAAATGGCCGCGCCGAAGGGCCCCTGCGTTTCGCGCATCATCAAATCCCGAGCGAGCGTATCAAGTGACCCCCTCCCGCAGCCTGGACGCCGCGCCGGCAGGTCATTAGCGGCTAAGGAAGACGGGGATTCCATTCAATGGCGTGTTCGGAGAGATTAATGAACGTCGCGGGGTTTTTAGTAAGGCTCGCGAAGACTTGTGCCACCGCGAGGGTTATGTGCAGCGTGTGTATATGTGTAACATTTTGCAATTATCGTTTCCTGTAATGGAACGGCGGACCCAAGAGCGCTCGTCTGGTTTGCTTGTGTGACCACCGAGCCGGCTTCTTCTTGTACCCTGCTCCTCTTCTGTCCTCCTCTTCCTTTATCTCCTTTTTTCCCTTCCTGGTCCTCCTGCTCATCTTCTTCCTCTGTTTCCTCCCACTTCCCTCTCTTCCTCCTACCCTTCTGTTTCTCTCTCTTTCGTCTTCTCCTCCTGCATTTTCTTCAATACTTTCCCCCCCCCTTCTCTTCCTCCGCCCCTACCACTTCTCCTCTCACTACTTATGAGTCCTCCGAGTCCTCCTTCTCCTACTCCACTTCTTCCCCCTCCTTCAACCTCCATCTCCTCTTCCTCTTCTTCTTCTCCCTCCTTCTCCTCCTTCACCTCCCCCTCCTCCTCACCCCCCTCCTTTTCCTTAGTCTTCTCTTCCTTCTCCTTCTGTTCTTCCTATCTCATAGAATCTCCTCCTCCTTCTCTTCTTCCTCCTACTCCTCCTCCTCCCTTTCCTCCTACACTCCTTCCCTCACCTATTCTGCTCGCACCACCTCCCCCTCCACCCCCTCTTCTTCCTCAACCCGTCCTCCTCCCTCCTTCCCCTCTTCCCCTTTTCCCCCACTCTTCCCTCTCCTCTCCCCCTCCTCCCCCCCTCCTCTTCTTCTTCCAGCCCCTCCTGCATTTACCCCCCCTTCCCCCCACCTCTCCCCCGGGGCTGAGACCGGAAGCAGGGCGTGCCGGTCACTGGACGATGGGCAATGTCAAGGGGCCGAAGGGCTTAGCTAGAGCAGTGTGTGTGTGTGTGTACGTATGTTTGCATGTGTGCGTGTGTGTGTGTGTGTGTGTGTGTGTGTGTGTGTTTGCATGTGTGTGCGTGTCCGTGTGTGTGCATATGCTTGTGCGTGTGTATGCATATGCGTGTGCGTATGTGTGTGTGCGTTGTTTGTTAGCATTATGCATATCACTTTTCTTATCCGAGGGCCATTAATATTTTTCTTGTTCATTCCTTTAACTTCACTTGTTGTTGTCATGACCAATGCATTTTTGTGAGTATCATTAACATCATTATCATGCCAATGGACTTTTCTTTTTATTAGTAATATATTTTTGTGTAATCGTTAATAATATCCTCTTTATTTTTTTATTTACATCAGTATTTGATACTAAGAGAAATAATATCTGATGTTAATATCGTTATTCGAACATCCCGTTAGTTTTGGAAGTACATCAGCAACTAATAGATCATAACGGTTGATTTCCTAATCTCTTTGATACAGCGTGTATTAAAAGAGTCCCAATCATTTGGCATATTAACGTCCTGTTTTTGTAATCTTGAAAATCTGCTTTTGTGACTTCATATTTGATTCCTTCATTACTGACTTCGATTGCTCTGATTAGAAGAGATTGCAATAATTTGTGGAAAGTTCTGACCCGCCTCTTAATAAGAGAACTTTTTTTTCTCTCTTTTTTCCTTAAAGACTTTTGCTAGACGTGACTAAGCAAGTACTTGAGACCTGATATTAACCGAATTCCATCACTTATCAGCGAATCTCATTATCGGCCATGATCAAACAAGGATACCCCCCCCCCCCAAAAAAAAAAAAAAAAAAAAAAAAAAGAGCAGAGGAACCCCGCAACTGGAGCAGCCGCATTGCACTGATTGTGGTTTGCATGACGTTGCACAAATCTCCATCCCTGGGAGAATTATGTAATTAATGAAACGTTCCTAAATATGTACCACTGCCTAATCTGGGATAATGAGCCTATTACCAGGCCGTGTTGCCCATCCTCCTTTAACCCAGCGCTCTCTCGCGGCGAATTTATCTTCCTTCGAATCTGTCACAGCTTCTGGGATTGCGGACCGCTACGTCACCCGGCCGGCCCTCTGCAGCGGTTTTTCTTGCGTCTATCGTACCGATTTTGTTATGATCATTTGTATGACCATTATCACTGTTATTGATATTATTATTATCAGTATTGCTGTTGTTGTTATCTATATTATTATTCGTTATATCATTAGGATTATTGATATTATTT
>NW_028234407.1:39469212-39474212 GCF_977035675.1 Penaeus japonicus | reverse complement strand
GTGAGTGGTGTCCGTAGAGCGTCTGAAAGGGCGCCATTTCAGGGCAGGTCCCCTGAAATGGGCGTGCGGAGGGCGGGCGGCGGCGGCGGCGCAGGTGCAGGACGGGACGGCGGTCCCCGGCGGCCTCCCCGCGGCGAGCACACGTCGTCACCCCGCCCCCCCTGCCCCCGGTCCCCCCGCCCAGCCCGCCCAGCCCACCCAGCCCCCCGGCCACGCCACTGACTTTCGCTCGGCATCCGCTGGGCTTCGCTCGCTTGATGGAAATCTTATGTTAATGGTCAGATCCTGCTAATTATTGGCGGCGGGTCTCATAATGCGAGGAGGCTAATTACGCCGTATAATTAATCGATGCCGTTAGCCGCGCTCCCCGCACGGCGCGGCGGCGTCGGCGGTGCCCTGCGCCCGGCGAAAGACAGCGCAGTGATCGATAATCACTTAACTGGTCAAATCAAAGGTGACACAGCTCCGCTACCTGGCACAGTGGCCTTCCATTACGGCCGTCGAATTCCACTGTGTTTCGCTGCATCGTTATTCTACTTCACAGTGTTACCAACCCTGCCATCTACCTCACAATTATGTTTTTTTTTTTTTTTTTTTTTTTTTCTTTTTACCTTCGCTCGCTCTCCCTCTCTCTCGCTAATCTAAAGAAACTTTCCAGGAGTCTCAGGGTCTCGCAGATGAGTGTTATTCGCGGCGAGGTCGCCAATTGACGGCCGGAACGTCTGGGGTTAAACAGAAGGTCAAGAATGTGATCTTGATGGCGAGAAATATTCCGACACAGATTGTCTCCCTCTGGTTGTGCCGCAGTTCAGCCTTCATTCTTAAGCCACCAGATGTTGGGTCTCGGGGCGCTCCGTTTCGTTGGAAGCTCGACCCTCTGGTCTCCTGGTCATCCCCTCCCCCCTTCCTCCCCAACCCCTTTCTCCCTTCTCCCTGCCCCCTTCCCCATTCCCTCTCCCCCCTTTCCCAAACGCCATGCCGCCTCCACCCCTTCCTTCTCCCTTCTCCCTTCTCCCTTCTCCTTCCCTCCTTCCTCCAATGCCTCCTTTTCTCCCGCTTCCCCTGCTCCCTCCTTACCCTTCCTCCAATTCCTCCCTCCCCCCCTTTCTCCCTTCCCCCTTTTCCCCCTCCCCCTCCCCCCCTCCTCTCAACAGCCGTAAGACACGCCTCTGGTCTCTTGGTCTGTGCGAGCCTCGTGTCCCCAAAGCCTTGGTTTCTGGTTCTAAGATCGGGACTCCCCCTGCCCCCTTTTTTGCCGTGATTTCTGGCGTCTATTCTTCGTGTGTTCTTGGTCTCCGATATCTCCCTTTTGTCTTGAAGGCCTTTTTTCTGGGAACCTATAGTCTTTACGTCAGGATCTTCTGTATACAAGAAAAAAAAAGGATCTTTATCTTGCGGTAAACTCCTTCGTGCGCAAAGGGGGTAGGACAGGTGGGTCGTACCTTGGCGAAGGCTTAGTCAAAATATCGAGCTTTTTCATGACCATGCGAAGATCTTTGGGAATTTTGCATGTATCTGCTCCCTTCACGTTTTCCGGGAACCTGCGAGTGTTAAGCATCTGATATCGACTTGCTGCGGCCGAACAACAAATGCAGAATTGTGTCAGCCTAGCAACAGATATTGCAAAGAGAGATTTTTTCTTCTTGATATGTGCATTTTTTTCTTCCTTTTTAATTAAGAGGAATCATTAACCTAGCTAATTTTATAGCCAATTTTGATTTATATTGATGGTGTTTTTATATAATTTCTAAGAAATTAGTATTGATAATGTTAATCAGCATTTGTCCCTGATTATTTTTTTGTTTGGTTAATGTTAAAAACTGATAATTTCATTCGCTATTATTCTTTCTCAGTTATTATTTAAGCTTCCATCTTTTATTCAATATGTCATGTTTCCTCTCTTCATCTTGTTCTTTATTTCATGCATTTTCTCTTTAACCAAGTCGTTTTACGGTGATTTGTATATTTCGATGTTATGTATATTGTATATGTTTACTTTCTCATCTCATGTGTATTATTATTGTTTTACGCTGTTTATCATTTTTATGAACATTTTTTTCATAATTGTCATTAGTATTACCATTATCAGTATTATGTTTATCATTCTTATTTTCATTTTTATTATCACTATTGATATTTTCATTATTACTATTACTTTTATGATTGCCATTGTTATCATCCTTATTATTATCATTAGTATTAGTGTTATTGTTATTGTTATTGGTATTATCATTTTTGTTTTTGTTTTATTATTATTATTATAATCATCATCATAATCATTATTATCATTATCATTACAGTTGATATCGTTATCATTATCATTACTGTTGATATCGTTATCATTTTCATTATTATCATCACCAATATCATTATCGTCATCGTCATTATTGTTGTCATCATTATTGTTATTATTTTTATTATCATCATCATTATTACAGTATTATTATCCTCATTATTGATCGAACAATAAAAAAAAACTGGTAAAAAAAAGTGTGAAAGTTGCAACTCCGAAAAGTCATCTTCATCTTAAAGTGAAATAAATAAATTCAATACATCCTTTTTATATATGATATTTTTCATAGTTATTTCTCCTGAGTGAATTTCATGTATAAAATATTGTATTAGTGTTTGGATCTGCTTGTAATTCCCATTATTTACTTATTATCTTCATTTAAAATAATTCGAAATATGTATGTTTTGTTTTCTCATACACACGAACGGGCACACACACACACACACACACACACACACACACACACACACACACACACACACACACACACACACACACACACACACGCACACACGCACACACACATATATGTATGTATATATATATACATATATATATATATATATATGTATATATATATATATATATGTGTGTGTGTGTGTGTGTGTGTGTGTATGTGTGTATGTGTATATATATATATATATATATATATATATATATATATATATATATATATATATATATATATATATATGTATATATATACATATATATATATATGTGTATATATATATATATATATATATATATATATATATATATATATATATACATATATATACACATACATATATACATATATATATACATATATATACATAAATATATATATACATATATATATTATATATATATATATGTACATATATATATGTACATATATATATATGCATATATATATATATATATATATATATATATATATATATATATATATATATATATATATATAAATATACATAAGTAAGTATAGATAGAGCGATAGATATTAGTGTGTGTCAGGCTAGTGCTCCTGCTATGTCAAGGTTCCACTTGCTTTTCCTACAAGATCTCTCTGGGGTTATAGTTATTCTGGGAGTGGAGGACCTCCTACTTTTGGGGAGAAAGGAAACCGGCAAGAAAGGGGAAACTTACAGACAGTAAAACGGACAGACAGACAGATATAAATTCTGTCAGACGGACTGATAGACAAACAAGCAAAATTGCGTACAAAAAGGTGAGCAAGCAGTCAAATAGAGAGACAAATAAATGAACAGATAGGTAGCCAAATAAGGACACAGACAAACACACAAGCTGAAACACAGACAGACATATAGACACACAGACAAACCGACTAACTCAAACAGGATATTTGAGTCTGACGTTGTGTATTAGATACTAACGTAATGTCTGTCAATCTAAGATACTTGATATCTACTTTATATTTCCAGATATCATCTATCATTATTATTCATATTCTTATTGTTATTTTTCTATTTTTATCATATATCTATTTTTACTTGAATTTTCTGTTGTATTTCCACATCGCTCATATATTTCTACATGTCTCTCATTTATTTCTGTTTTTTTTTCCAAATTTCTATTATAACATTACATCTATATCACTATATCCTAAAGCTTTTTTTTATTTCAAGTTATAATCATATCCTCTCTATTGCAATTTCAATATCATTTTGAGTTGCAACTGTGATTTTTTTCCCGTATTGTCACAAACATTATCATTTATAATATCATCATTATTGTGTTTAATTGGGTATTATTTTCGTTCGTATCGTTTCTGTTTTGATAAGCACTTGATAATGGTTATGGTGATTATGGTAATGGTGTAGTTGGTTTGATTATTATCATTGGTATTATCATTAGAAGTAGTGGTATGATCATCATCCTCATTATGATTAATACTGTTATTATTACTGGTGTTGTAATTACTATTAGCAGTGTTATTATTAATGTTGGTGCTCATTATCATTGTTATTTTTATTATCATTATTATGATTATTATTAGTGGTATTTTATATTTATTGTTTATAATTATCATCATCATTATCATTATGATTACCACCATTATTATTATTATCATTATTGATATTTCTATTATTATCATTATTGCTATCATTATCATTAGCATAATGATTATGATTACTATTATTGTTATTGTTATCATTATTGTTATTCTTATTATTACTATTATCATCATTATCATTACCATCATCATTATTGATATCATGATAATTTTTATCGTTGTTGTTGTTATAATAATCATTGCTATTTTAATCACTTATCTTTTCGTCCTTATATTCTTCATCATCATCATTATTGTTTTGATTATTGTCGGTAGCAGAAATAGTATAATTATAATTTTATTTTCATGATTATCATTAATAAAATCATTCTTCTGTCATTATCATCATCATAATCATTCGTGGTAGTAGTTGCATTGCAATAATTTTCTGATTACCATCAATATCAATATATTGATATTTGTCTTTATATTGCCATTCATGTACCATTTCAGTAATGAATAAACTACGAAAAATCTTTGTGTCAAATATACCTTTCATGTAAATAAATCTTATATTTTTCTTTCTCGTTTGCTCTGGTTTGTCATGGCAGCGTTGAGGAAATAAAAATAACTCTACGGAACCCCCACGCCATTCTTCATTTCATGGACTAGAATTGCATAATATCAATAGTAATATCAACAATA
>NW_028234407.1:39441712-39461712 GCF_977035675.1 Penaeus japonicus | reverse complement strand
GCGGCACCATCGTCGGATTGTGTTTAGGGTAATGATATTCGCTCGTTTTTTTTTTTTTTTTTTTTTTTTTTTTTTTTTTTTTTTTAAGAAAGACAAAATTTCAGGACATATTCCGAGTGAGAGTCGCAGAAGCCATAAGCCTCTTCCCTCTCCCCCTCTCTCCTCTCTTCTCATCCCTCTTCCCTCTCTCCTCTCTCCCTTCTCTCCTCTCTCCTCATCCCTCTTCCCTCTCTCCTCTCTCCCTTCTCTTCTCTCTCTCTCCTCTCTCCTCATCCCTCATCCCTCTTCTCTCTCTCCTCTCTCCCTTCTCTCCTCTCTCTCTCCTCTCTCCTCATCCCTCTTCCCTCTCTCCTCTCTCCCTTCTCTCCTCTCTCTCTCCTCTCTCCTCATCCCTCTTCCCTCTCTCCTCTCTCCCTTCTCTCCTCTCTCTCTCCTCTCTCCTCATCCCTCTTCCCTCTTCCCTCTCTCCTCTCTCCCTTCTCTCCTCTCTCTCTCCTCTCTCCTCATCCCTCATCCCTCTTCTCTCTCTCCTCTCTCCCTTCTCTCCTCTCTCTCTCCTCTCCCTCCTCTCCCCTCTCTCCCTCTCTCTCCCCTCTCTCCTCTCCTCTCCTCTCCTCTCCTCTCTCCCCTCTCCCCTCTCCTCTCTCCCTTCTCTCCTCTCTCTCTCCTCTCTCCTCTTCCCTCTCTCCTCTCTCCCTTCTCTCCTCTCTCTCTCCTCTCTCCTCTTCCCTCTCTCCTCTCTCCCTTCTCTCCTCTCTCTCTCCTCTCTCCTCTTCCCTCTCTCCTCTCTCCCTTCTCTCCTCTCTCTCTCCTCTCTCCTCTCCTCTCTCTCCCCTCTCTTCCCTCTCTCCTCTCTCCTCTCTCCCCTCTCCTCCTCCCTCTCCCCTCTCTCCTCTCTCTCTCCTCTCTCCTCATCCCTCTTCCCTCTCTCCTCTCTCCCTTCTCTCCTCTCTCTCTCCTCTCTCCTCATCCCTCTTCCCTCTTCCCTCTCTCCTCTCTCCCTTCTCTCCTCTCTCCTCATCCCTCTTCCCTCTCTCCTCTCTCCCTTCTCTCCTCTCTCTCTCCTCTCTCCTCATCCCTCTTCCTCTCTCTCTCTCCCTCTCTCCCTCTCTCCCCCCTCTCTCTCCTCCTCCCCTCTTCCCTCTCTCCTCTCTCCCTTCTCTCCTCTCTCTCCTCTCTCCTCATCCCTCTTCCCTCTCTCCCTTCTCTCCTCTCTCTCTCTCCTCATCCCTCTTCCCTCTCTCCTCTCTCCCTTCTCTCCTCTCCCTCTCCTCTCTCCTCATCCCTCTTCCCTCTCTCCCCTCTCTCCTCTCTCCTCATCCCTCTTCCCTCTCTCCCCTCTCTCCTCTCTCCTCATCCCTCTTCCCTCTCTCCTCTCTCCCTTCTCTCCTCTCTCCTCATCCCTCTTCCCTCTCTCCTCTCTCCCCTCTCTCCTCTCTCTCTCCTCTCTCCTCTCTCCTCATCCCTCTTCCCTCTCTCCTCTCTCCCTTCTCTCCTCTCTCCTCATCCCTCTTCCCTCTCTCCTCTCTCCCTTCTCTCCTCTCTCCTCATCCCTCTTCCCTCTCTCCTCTCTCTCTCCTCATCCCTCTTCCCTCTCTCCTCTCTCCTCATCCCTCTTCCCTCTCTCCTCTCTCCCTTCTCTCCTCTCTCCTCATCCCTCTTCCCTCTCTCCTCTCTCCCCTCTCTCCTCTCTCTCTCCTCTCTCCCCTCTCTCCTCTCTCCTCATCCCTCTTCCCTCTCTCCTCTCTCCCCTCTCTCCTCTCTCCTCATCCCTCTTCCCTCTCTCCTCCCTCCCCTCTCTCCTCTTTCCTCATCCCTCTTCCCTCTCTCCTCTCTCCCTTCTCTCCTCCCTCTCCCCTCTCTCCTCTCTCTCCTCTCCCTCTTCCCTTTCTTCTCTCTCCCCTCTCTCCTCACTCTCTTCCATTTCCTCTCTCTGCTCTCCTTCCTCTCTCTCCTCCCTTTCCTCTCTCTCCTCTCTCCTCTTCCCTCTTCCCTCTCTCCTCTCTCCCTTCTCTCCTCTCTCTCTCCTCTCTCGTGAGCCGCCAATTAGGTCGAGTGACAAGCCGCCCTTGCTCACCAGCCGCGCACCGAAGACCTTTGGCTTAGGGCCTTTGATCCGAACCCGCTGTGCTGTGTCTGTCGAAGAGATGATTAATGGAAGTGGAGTCGGTTTTTTTAATCTAATATGAGAAAAGACAGCATTATATACATCATACATTCACTATATCATCATTATCATTAATTTCCTAAGCATCATTAAAATTATCATTATTAATGGTATAACGGTTATCATCATTCTCATTGTTGTGGCTTTAATCAACACCGTTATCTCTTTTTCTATATAATTATCGTCATCATTTCACCTACAATAATTATCTAGAAGAGGTTAGTGTATAATATCCATGTGTGAAATAAGTTGAAACTACGGAAATGACTTTGTCATTCATGCATGAGTTTAGACGTTAGCAATAACTATTACAACAATGATGTGGCGTGCAATACCTTCCAAAAATGACCTTATTTGTTTGAGAAATATATGGGGCTCATTCTATGAATACGTATCGTGTGACTATTTTTTAATTAACGGATATGCATTCCTTGTTGGATATGCATTGTTGTTTACAAAGTAAGCTACTAATTTAGAGCGCATTCCCAACGCAATCTTTATTCACTTATAAAATAGCAGGAGATTCCAATGGCCGTGAAGGATACTAGTTCTAAAGTATTAGATGTTTTCATAATAAAGTTAAAGATAGCTGTGAAAGTAAATCAGCTTTAATAAATGCATTAAGTAGTTAATTATAATAGACTGAGACATTGCAAATTTGATGAAACATTTTTTTTATACACCTAATCCCTAAACAGGGTAAAGGTAAACAACTTTTGAAGAAATTTTTGCGACTTTCTGAGACTCAGGGACGTTTCCTCTTGAACCGCTTAAGAAACTAAAGGAGTATATATATTTGAAGAAAAGACAATCTCAGAAGGATCACAGAGGTAATTAGTATGAAGAGTGATACTTAACCGGTAAGGAGAAATAAAGATAGATAATACATAGTCGGTGTAGAATATAACCTTTTCTATTGTTTCTTATTTATTTGCCAAGATTATCTACCATTACTTTGGTTAAATGTTTCCAAGATACTTAGGATGCCTTTCGAGACAGAAGTTGTTTTTTTCCTTATTTACAATGTTATGTTCTTTGGTCTATCTTCAGAAACTCGAGTCTTACTTTGTTCTGTGGTGAAGAGGCTACGAGAGAACATTTGCAACGGGACTGCATAAAGCAATACCTTGGTGTCCACACTTATTATAACAGTTTTGTTTTATTGCTCTCTGGCAAAGGTCAGCAAGCCTGCAGTACATATAAAGTGGCAAGATAGAGCGTGGACTGGTTCCCTATTTGGTAACGGATTTCCAGGGCGTTTTACAAGCTGCATCTCGGCCAAACCTATGTTGCTGATCATTGCCAGAGCATAGTGTGTGGAGATCGTGGCATCACTCAGTCATTATGGCCACGGACTTTGACGAGGAGGAATTTTAGGATTTTGTATTATGCAGATTACCTTTTAATAGTTTTGTTTTAACATAGGGCTGAAGTTAAGCTCTGTCATGATAGAATGCATATAGTGGAGGTATCTTGACCTTTGCCAGCGTGCTGGAGACATGCAGTCATCTCTGATGTCACTGCAGATGTATCAGAAACTTTTACTCAACTTCGTTTAATTAAATCATCCAGGGATTTCATTTTGACAGCAATGGTCATTGTTATCATGTCATTAAGCTGACAGTCCCACACATGTCAGTGCTGATGCTATGTAAATATACTGTACCTTTTAGACTGAAGCTACCAAATGTATGAGCAAACCAAAATTCAGTAAGTCAAGATATCATCATAGAATTACAATAGCTCCATTCCATATTCACACAATTCAGCAGACTGAAATCTTAAAGTAAAAACAACCAGATGAACTTTGATAATGCAAAGTAGACCTATATATGTATGTCTTTTTCAGTGTTGTTACTTTTGTTTTTTACTGTTGTTGTGGTTATCATCATCATCATGTCTATTATTATTATTATTATTATTATAATCATTACTATTATTATTATATTGTTATTAGTTATCATTATCATTATCATTATTTTGTTCTTTTGGATGTGTCTTCAAAAAGGTTTTTGTTTTCTATGAAATTTTGCTAAGGCTTGAAAAATGTCAGTAAAATTGCTTTTTCCCTGTAAAGTTAGTTTCAGTGCATAGCTAGGGAAGAAGATGTGCAATTGGAATCATTGTAAGTCTGTGCCCTTTCCATAATCAAACAAGCTTTAATCTCCTTTCTACTTTGTTAGAAAAAAACAGGTATCAAATTTTTTCATTCAGTGACTCATTATTCATCATCCAATTTTTCTTCCAGGTAAGCAGTCGAAAGAATGAGTCTCTATGCGCGAGAACGGCAGCGAGAATTGAACACGCTTTCCTGCTTGGCCATGGCATTAAAGGGCTGGAAGACAGTTGTTGAACTTCATAATGATTCATTTGCATGTGGAAAAATAGTTGATGTGGATGTGTAAGTTGGATCTGTGATTGTAATTATTGTTATCTATATGATTATTATTTTTATTATGTGTTTGTCTGTTCATTCATTTAGTTATTCATACAGTTTGTTTATTAAAATCTGTTGTATTTATTGAGAGAAATATGTAAATATGTGTATTTAGACTGATGGATAGATTGATTAGTTTTTTTTTTTTTTTCTTTTCTTTTCTTTTCTTTTCTTTTTTTTTCTTTTTTTTCTTTTTTTTCAAGTTAAGTAACTATAGAATTCATTGAATCCTTTTTAGGATGAAACTCTAAAATCCTTCTTTTACAGCAAAATGGATATTGAGATGTCTGAGGTGAGGTACACGGACGGAAATGGAAACACCTTGAAGCTGGACAATTTTCACGTTTCGGGACGGAGAATCAGATACATACACATTCCAGATCAGGTGAGGTCTTTTAGACGTAGAATGGATTTCATTTGTTTTTTATAATTTATGAACTGGTATATATTTCACTTATTTTGATGATCTTCTCCAAGATATTTGTTTGCATGTAGTACTGTTTTTGTTTGTTTATTTTTGTTTTCTGTTTATTCCATATCATCAATACTCCATCCTTATGAACCAATTGAAGAAATGAGAAAAAAAAAGGCAGGAATAAAGAGATAAGATTTCAATAGCTTCTCATAGTTGAATCCCATAATATGCAAAAATCCAGCCATTTTGAATTAAACATGCACATGCACATACAACATAACAATTCATTTAACTGTCATACCTGTATCAAAAATATCCTTGGCCCCTTTACAAAAGAATCCGTTCAAGTATGAATACCCAAATCCGCTCCCCAGATCGACATAATGAAGGCGATCGAGAAGAAGGTCTTGCCAACCCAAACCCATAAGAAAGTCACCAAGAAAGCCCACATTGCTCTCAAGAGGACGCAGCAGACCCTCAAAAGATACCGACGGGAACAGGAAGCTCAGTCCCAAGCCCAAGCCGGGGGAAGTAAGGACGGGACGTAAAGCTCAAGTCCCTCTCCTAGAAGAAACTTCTTCTTCTTCTTCTTCTTCTTCTTCTTCTTCTTCTTCTTCTTCTTCTTCTTCTTCTTCTTCTTCTTCTTCTTCTTCTTCTTCTTCTTCTTCTTCTTCTTCTTCTTCTTCTTCTTCTTTTCTGCTTTTTTTCTTTTCTTTTTTCTTTCTTTCTCGGGTTACTGTTAATGCCTTTTAAGTCTTCTGTACCTTTCATCTGTTGAACTCTTCTTAATTGTGGTATTTTCGTTAGCTTCTCTCCTGTGTCCCTGAATTGTATTTATAATTTCAGTAATGACTATGAGTGTAGTGGATAGTTGCAAGTAAAGATAACATGAGGAGAGAATCAACAACACTTGAAAAAAAGCATTGCTTATGTTCTTTGATACAAATATGTGATAATATTCATAGGGTATTTTTCTTTTTTATATTTCTTTCTTTTCTCTGGTAGTGTGTTAACCATAATGTTCATTAGTTTTAAGATATAATTTGAATAATGACATTCTGTTCTTTTCTTTTATTTATTTTTTACTGCCCTTAACAAAAAAACTAAAAAATCCAGATTAAAGTAGGTCTGTGATAACTGAATTGATTTCAGGATATACTGTTTTTGTAGTTTTATTTTATTTATTTTTTTTTTTTTTTTTGTATGTATGTATGTATGTATTAGAGTGCAGCGGTATGAAAAGACTGTCCATCTATACTGTAATTTGTGAGACAAAATTAAAGAAAACTTCACTCACGTTCATTGACCACATTGCTCCCTCTTTCCTATTCTTTATTCATAACCAAAATTTTACTTCTTTTAAATACACTTTTTCTAGATATTTGTGTGAAGATCAAATAAGTCTTTCTTATTCCTAGTTTTTCCAATATATGTTACTTGCTTTATACTCGCATGAAATATCAATACTAGTAAACTTGATCTTACTATCCATTTTTGTTTTCTATTCAACTCATGGACCAGCTCATCCAGAAAAGCAGTTTCTACACATTTCCTTTATAATTTTGGTGGTTTTATTTCACTATACAGCTGCGACATCTTTTGAATAGTTTGAAATCTATTGAACTTAAAAGGAACTGTGATACATTTATGGAATTGTAGTACAGATACATACAACAAATGGTATATGAATTTGTGATCATTTTCTTCTGTATAATATGTTGAATGTGGGCAGGTTATTAAACCATCTTGTGTGAGGAATAGGGGGAATCTTCTTAGGCATATATTGCTTGCAGCCGATGTTAAATGATAAACTTTGTTGTCTTTCTGTTATTATTGTACTTCCTGAAAGCAAAAACTTCTCTTTTTTTCTATTTTTCAAGTAAAAAAAAAAAAAAAAAAAAAGGTAACCATCTCTGCAGGATCAAGGATTTATTTCATCATACTATAAGAATTACTTGAATACAGTTTTATAATGCATAGCTTTTCAAAAGGTATAGTAAGCTATAGGTTCATAGGAATTTTATTTTTATCAAATTATGTAAACATAGTAACAATATAAGTTCATCATTTGGCACCTGACAAATAAAAAATATATTCTTTCAATTACAAAAACAAATGAGCAATGTTATCAGTTTAGTAAGATGAAAGGATTGTGCAATACATATTGATAAATTCAATAGTTTTCTGACAATTTTTGCAAGAAGAAAAAATGTAAATACAGGATATGACATTCTTGACTTTATTTTGTCAGTATCACAGAAAATGTGAGGATATTTTATCTCATAACAAAATATTAAACTAAAAGTTGAAATTTGGTCTATATAAATTCTTAGGTAATGGTATATATTTCTAGACAAAACACTAGCCATCAACCCTTTGAATAGTTTACGGGCGTGAACATGATATATCTTACCACAAAGCTCTTATCATCCTTTATCAACTAAGATAAGAACTGTAAACCCTTGCTGGTTGTGAACTGTAAAATATTCTATGAATATTCCTAAATTAACAGTTCTCATGCATATACGTTTTTCTCAAAAACCCTTTTGAACTAATGGGACTGCAGCAGCTATGTATATTAACAGCCTGTTCAATATAAACATTCTGAACCAATTATAGAAGAAAAATATTAATGTGCAATTTAACAGGAAAATGCAAGCATAATACAAAGTTTGTTAGTCCACACAGCATCTCTACTCTAACTTACACAATTTTCCACTAGGCTGAAAAATGGGAATACAATTGTGTGCAACTGACATCTCAACTAATGAACATCATAGATACAGATATAGATATAATTTTATTCTCCTCAAAAGTCTAAAGGCAAAAGCTACTATAAACAACTGGAATTAATAGTCTTACAGACCTTTCAGAATGATAAAATATGAATAATCTAAAAAAAAAAAAAAAAAAAAATTAAAGGTAATTATGTATAGGTTCACACAAATAAACAAATATGTGGCAGAGAGTGGGTAATGAGAACCTAAGGCATATGACAAGAGTATTAACAACTAAGGTGATCATGCATAGACAGACAACTTCATAGGCCGTATCTTCCATCTAACGATCATTTTATACCTTGATCTTCCATCTTTTACCCGATTTTGATCAAGCAAGACCTTAACCCCTCCATGACAGGCTAGAGGGTACAATGCAACCCTCACAAGCATGTATATGTTTGTTGAATTTAATAGACAGTAATGGTAAAGAGAGTAAAAATATTAGCTGAGTTGGGGTTACAGAAGATCATGACTGACCATAAAAGGCCTTAGACTGCCAAATAGCATTATACTCAATGCAGTATACAGACACTAAATCTGTCCGCAGGTCCACAGAGTGAGGATGGCAGAAAGCAAACCAATCCTGTTACAGTACAACTTTGACATCATAAAAATATAAGCAGAGCCTTGTGAGGACACAGTAAGAGTATAACAAGAAGCACATTATAAAACCAAAGGTCCTAAACTGGTATCATTTGTACTAACCCAACCCTTTTTACCGCACTCCACCACGTCTTATGTTCCCTTCCCTGTTCCACCTATTTCACTCCCCACAAATAGGTTCACATTTTCCATTTAAATTCTGGAAATAAATGAGAAAGATACTATTCACAGTAAATCTTTTATGTCTATTATAGCCACAGAAACCTGCATAACAAATAATTTAATGTAACCATTGCTCTACATCTATATAAAAAAAAAAAAAAAATTCTAGCCCACTTTTACCTTAACTTGTCATGAAAATACATTTTGTTACCTGCACAAAATGAATTCTATAATTCTTTGCATTTGCCAATCTCTATTCATCACAAATATAAAAGAACATATGTGCAGTCATATAAGAAGAAACTACTTAAAAAAATTCAGTAATATGGTTACTGACCATATATATCAACATTTTCTTAGAGCAGACAGTATCTGGTTAAAGAACAATTACTTCTAATGAACAAGACTGAATTTACAAAATACCTAGACAAATTATAACACATAAAATATACATATGAAGAAAAGTTGCACAGCTTATTGCTGAACTGAAACTAGTTCTTACAACAAGCAAATAATCATATTTATAACAAAGAATTCATAGCCATTGTTTGAAGAGCAAAGCTAGGGGATAGTGTAATTCCCCTTCCTGCATTCAAGCTTCTCAGATGATAAACTAGGCAGAGTCAACTTAGTTAAGGTAGCTTATTAGCTTCGTTGACAGATTCTATTTTTCTTAGATGATAATTATATATATATATAAAAAATGTACATGACAATAACAGGCATACCGACAGGTTTACCAACAGCTGTAATAATGGTTTGAGAAACATTACATGCAAGCTCATAATCTAAAATTAACTAATTTTATGAAATACATTAGTCACCTTCATAAAAGCAATGCACATAAAAAACAGTAATACACTTCCAAAATCTTCCTGTTTTAACCCCTTGACCTGTTGCCAATGGGGTGGTTTGGCTTCAAATGGTCTAAATGTCGGGATGTGTCAAACACGTAAGCCTAATCTAATGCCTCAAGCTATTCACCAGCTCTGGCCGCAGCTAAGCGCGTACACGCCCGATCACCCAGTGCACCGGCCAGAAGGATAGCCATGACAAAAAAATCACATCCCCAGCAGCTGGTCCTGCCACCACTCGACGTGATATCTTGTCACCTGGCGTTAACAGGTTAACAGCAGATGATATGATATCAAGTCATAGCCAGGCTGGTCTTCCTGCCAGGGACACAATATATCACATCATCACTTTTTGTATGGCCAGCAACCCCGGTGTCAGGCACATAGCAGTTGGTAGCCACTTCAACAAATGCATAGCCCATGTTAGGCCTGCGCATTTCGAAATACCCCAGCATAATGTCCAGCTGGAGCTAAAACCACCTCATCGATAACAGGGTATAAAAAACAATATGTTATCTATATTGTAGAGAGAAAACGATGCCATAATTGAAAAAGTTACTGTAGAAATATATCAGCTTTATAACTTGTTTATAAAGAATAAAACATGTTAATTTTCCATATAAATTTTTAGCTTTACAGATTACTCCATATGAAACCAATCAATTAAAATAAACAAAAGCGGATCTTTTTATACATATCTATATCTTAAAATCCAATGCCTTTGAAACATTGAGAATTTTCTATATCTAAAATTTGTCAAAGAGCTCCACGCAATAGAATTTGTGCACTCCAAAAGTGCTGGAGTTTGGACATTAAAGCATGAATTTTCTACAAACTAGAAGAATGATTTCTTCCCAACAGCAGACGGCAGTTTTGGTAATGATTCAGGCTGAGTAGGTTGTTCGGCAGACTTCATACCCAATTCTGTGATTAAGGGAGTAATTGCAACTCCAGGGTTGTCATTGTACTCTGTGGCTTCTGGGTGAACCACTGTTGGGATGAGCGCCGCAGCTGCTGCACCTCCAGCATTATAGTAGCCGTTTGCATACCCTAGATTCTGCGTAGTGGTGGCTATCATGCTTGATTCAGAACTGCCATAATCACTCTCCGAGGATATGGAACTGATGGTAGTGTTGCCTGAGGGTCTGGCATTCAGATTGAGGCCCAAAACCTGCGGTAAGAGTGGAGACACTGGACAGGCCCCTCCAACTGCACCCCCAGGCATCTTCGATATGGTTTCACTATAACTCGGTGGATCCTGTCCCCCACTACCATCTTTGGGTGGACTCACATTTATATGAGGCATGTGCAGAGGCAGGCCATGCTGCGGTGCATACAGGTTGCCCCCAACAACAGGTTTCCAGACTGGTGGTCCAGCATGGGGATACTGATTCCTGTAAGGGACACCTCCGTTGACTAACATTGGAGCATTGCTAAAAACAGCAGGATGTTGTGGATAGTGCGGCATGACTGAGCTTCCTGGCACAACAGAAGGGACTGGCGAGTGCGGCGGCAAGAAGGACGGGGAAGGGGGAGACGGGTAATTCGGTATGGTTGAAGCCGCGAGGGAGGGTTGCGTTGATGGCGACACAGATGGAGATTGCATTGACCCAGCTGTGTCATGGAAGATCTGCAGCATGTATGGCGTTGTAGCTCCAGAACTCGTTTCACCTAGTGATATTTCTGAAATGGTATAAAGTAAAACATGAAGACATACAATAAAAACTTATCATATAAAGGAGATAATATGAAATCATCTACACATTTGTTTCAGACTTATTATCTTTACCAACTACTGGAGAAATTCATGTTCTTTTATTTTTTTTTCTCTTTTCTATCTATTCTTTTCATTCTCAAAATCATTGCAAGCATCTTCATCTCCTTAACATCCTTAATCCATTAGTAGCGGATGGCATGATTTGCTGCAAAAGCAGAGACGGTCGTAGATGCGGATGGCACCGTGCCAGACAATGTAAACCTGCCATCCTACTGCATACAAATTTTTTTAACTGCAACCAATGGGTTAGTTAACAGGCATTTTCTAACCTATAACTGATTTACAGACACTAAATTTAGGAATCTTGAAATTAGTATATCAAACAACAAAAACACCCTTTTTCATGTCAAAAATATCCATCAGGTGGCTTGTAGATATTTCTGAAATTATATACATTGAAGAAAAAATTGCTGTGGGTGTACTAGTTTTACTCATGTGTGACTCTCATAAACTTTAAACCCAAAATTTAGGTAAAACATCAAATTAAAGCTGCATATAAATAAAGTGGTTAAAAAAAAAACTATCAAAACTTAATAAAAATATAATTGAATCTTACTTCTTGCTTGAGCATTCCTGTCCAGCACTTGACCAAAGCTTTCCAATTCCTTGAAGACAGTTGTCATGTCTGGCCGCTTGGTTGAAATTAACTTTACACAGTCCTAAAAATACAAAAGAAAAAAGATCATTGCTCCATAATTTTGCCATTATTAATGACTAGGTTTTCTTTAAGCAAAGTCTAAGAAATAAATAGACGCTAAATGTCATAAGAATAATATAAACATTACTCAATAAATCAAAAGAAGAATTAAAAGGAAAATACAATCTTATTTGTGATAGATAGCATCAAACTAATTCATTTTCAAATAATTTTTCAGAAAAATAACAGCTATCATTAAGAATTACCCAAAGAGATTTTCCAAAGCTTTTCCTGTACCAGTACTTACTCTTCCAAGCTTGAAGAGCATCTTAAAGACCTCTCCGTCTAGCTCTGGTCCTGCATTTCTGTCCCGTAGAGTTTCCTCATTGGCAGTATCATCCACAAGTTCTTTCTGTTTCCACAAAGACAAAAAACATTTAAAATTCCCTTTCAGTACCTTAACCCTTTCATGCGATGAGCTATGTTCATGGTTTCACAAATAGGTGATGGGCTATGTGCTGTGATGAAGTGACAAAGTGTGACTGTAATTCCCATATGGGTATATGTCGTCACATCCAATATAGTGCAGAATCATTTTTAACATTTTCTTTCTGAACACACAGCTCCTTTCAGCCACTATACTAGCTAGCAGTGGTGGTTGGATCTCTGATAGCCCACTTGTGGCCTGGTGTTGACTATTTTCCAGTGATTGGGAGACACCATGCTCCAAGGGAGAGCACATATGGGAAAAAAACAAAAATTGTTCCCATTTTTCATGTGCAGTATGTCAGTCTGCTATGCCTACAGCCTTGAGTTAGCTAATTAGCTGGGATACAACACAGCTCTAATGAGAGAGCACTTGGGGGTGGCCTAAACATACAAACTCAAAAGAGCGGTTGATTATCTAAAAAACAGACAAAACTATAATAATGAAAAGAAGGATTATGAAAGAAAATTTCGATAAATATACAAATAGATAAATAATGAGTTCCTTAATCTCTATCTTGAACCTAGAGATAAATCCTTCAACATTCCTTCACACAAACAAAAAAATAAAAGCAAAAATAAATCAGAAATACAACTCATCACTCACCAAAAATTTTCCTCTCTCCCTCTTCTCGTCGTAGGCCCTCAACCCCGTGCACAATTCAAAGAGGACAATGCCATAACTATATGTGTCCACTTTGACGGAAAGTTTCTTCGACCTCAGGTAATCTGCTGGCAGGTAAGGCTTCGTTCCATGAACTCGTGACACCTGGTAGATATAATATCTCTCATGGGGCCAAAATTTTGCATGATATCTTTTGGGTTATATCTTTGCAACGAAAAAGATATGACCCAAAAGAGAATTATTATAAAACATTTAAAACATATCAAATATCATGTATCTCTCTCACACACACACACACACACACACACACACACACACACACACACACACACACACACACACACACACACACACACACACACACACACACACACACACACACACACACACACACACACACACACACACACACACACACACACACACACACACACACACACACACACACACACACACACACACACACACACACACACACACACACACACACACACACACACACACACACACACACATCAATCTAGCATTAGTAAAATTTCTCCAAATCCAAACAAATGTCTCAAAGCTGAAAAAAGGACACACAATTAATACCAAAAAACTCACCTTCATACTGGTGACTTGGCTCTTCCCTTCCCTCGCCAGTCCAAAGTCTCCTAATTTCGCTTCGTAGTTTTGGTCTAACAAGATGTTTGCACTAAAAAGAATGAAGCAAATGCATTTTATATAAAATTACAAAACCAAATAGGAAGACATAATGTATGACACAGACATACAAAAAACATACATACTGTAATTTTTGCTACTTATAAAAGAAGACGAAGAATAAGTTCTCTCAATTTCTTAACAACAACAAAAGATCACCTTAAAAAATCACCTCTTAACATCTCCATGGATCAATGGTTTATCCTTAACTGTGTGAAGATACTGAAGCCCTCTGGCAGTCCCCCAGGCTATTCTGTATCGCTGCCACCATGTGAGCACTTTTGTGGGGCTTCCGCCAATCCTCTGCTCAAAGAAAGGCCCATTAAATCAAAGGAGTATAAGGAGTATTCTTCACAATAATGAGTGAAATGAATGAGTAGTGAGATGTAAGGCTACAAAATAATTCAAACTTTTAGGAGCACTAGATTGTAGCACAAGCTTACCTTATGCTTAAAAGAAAATAAAAAATCTTCATAGGAAACTTGTGATTATCCCCAAACTTACCCTACACTGCAGTCTATCTTCTACAGATCCATTTGGCATATACTGATATACCAAGCACAGAGGCTGATCTGGGTCTGCTGAGTACCCATAAACCTGAAAAATACAAAAGGGGACACTACAGATCATGACGAACCTTAACCTTCGCCAACAGCAGAATTCTTGGGAGCAAGAATCATGCATAAAAAAAATATATATAACAACAGTAATAAACAAACAGGCAATTAAACAACAAAAGTTACCTGTAAGATGTTGTCATGACGATAGGACTGCAGACGTTTCAGTTCATCAAAACTTTGTGTAACATGGAGCTGCTTGCTATCTAGTGGGGTATTACCATGCTGCAAACATTAAAAGTGCAAACATTAGATATGCAATATTGAATAACAGATAAACCATACAAAGTTATAACATTACATTCTTTATGCCCTCTTTCCCTTTCCTATTTTTAAAAGTTTCTGATATGCCAAAATATATATCTTGTAAAACAGTAACACAAAACTAAAACAATTATCAAAATAAAAATAAATATATAAAAAACACATCTATCCTTATCTATTTTTCTTTACATCTATAAAGATCCTCTAAACCCTATTCCAATGTCGCAAAATGGTCACTGCTACAAGCCCGAATACTCACTGGATCGATCCTCTTAATGGCCACCTGGGTGTTCTTCCAATTCCCCCGGAAGACTGTTCCAAAGCCGCCTCGACCCAGGAGGTTATCTGTGTTCCAGACAGCTGTGGCTTCTTCCAGTTCTTTGTAGGGGATTACAGGTACATTGCACTCATTTGCAGTCTCAGAAGTACCTGGAAATTGGCAGAACAAAATTCATTTACAAAAATGAGTTTTTATTTTGTGTAATTTCTCCAAGTTCAAAGTAAATAATAATTTTAGAGAATGAAAGCGTACCTTTTTACATACAGCTCAATTAACTGTATAACCTGTATAAACTGTATAAATTCATAAGACAGTTTAGAGCAAATATTTTCTGTTTCCTATTGTCTATCTTACTGAAGTATCCAGTCTATTAACCCATTGAGCATCATGACATACATGACATCACTGATTAGGCCTAAGAGAAGACATGATGCGACATCTGAATCTGCTCATAGTTGAAGTACACATACAGTCATGAAGTATTATACTGTAACAGCACTAGCTCCAGAGCTACAGGGTTCCGAAGTCAGCCAAAACCTGCATTTTTAATGGATTTATGGAAAAATATTGTTTAGACTAGTCTGCACTACCCAGAGGACAGCCAAAACACTTTGCCCATCCCTCTAACTTCTTTTAGCCAGTGCCACCTGTCCTGACTGCCAGTTAGGTCTTTTGGCGTCCCAAGACTCTTAAACTGAACTGAGTATCACTAAACATTCATGCTATACCCTATGTATGCTTTACTCTGGTGCCTATAAATATTTCCCTTCCCCTTTTTCTCCACTGCTCTTATCCCAACAGCAGGTTTAACCCATTCACGCCGGGGCCATTCCGGCTTTGCACGGTCGCTATACCGAGGTTTTCGAACGCATCATCCGAACGCTTCGAGATTCTCGGGCGCACGGGCCGCGAGCCTGGGCTGCCCACTCGCTCACCCCGAGCGCCAGCCTTGGCCAGATATCTCATCGGCGGCATCGGACGCGAAAACCACGAAACGTGTCAGCACGTCATCCGGCGTGAGTGGGTTAAGCATCTGTTATCACAAGCATCCTACTCAATCAAGCCAGGAGCAAAGACGCTTGGAGGGACATCGACAGTGGGGGGATCTTTTTTTCTTCTTGGTCTGGTGTGCTGCCTAATGGATCATGCATGATGCTCAATTCAGAGACTACCTAGTCAGGTGATAACCATTTTAACCCATTCACGACGGGGGCATTCCAGCCTTGAATGTCACAATGCCGGGGCTTTCGAGCGCTTAGGCCTAAATCAATTAAATGGCTGGCACAATATTGTGCCAGCTTTTGAATGAGCGGTACAGTAGTGTACCACCCTTCCAGAGAGGGTTAAACAGATGTATATATGAAATCCTACAAATGTCAAACTTAATCACCACAGCATTTTCAAATACTTAATTAATAATCTATTGGCTATCACTTCTTTCCCCAGACAGTAAAAAGCAAATAACAGATTGGAAGAATATACCATAGTACATACTTCTTCCCTCTATGTCATGTTCCCCCTTGCAAACTCCTTCACTTGCATGGGGTAGGATAGCATTTTCCTTGCCAAGTCTCTTGTGAGGTAGAAAGAAAGAGGCCATTAGCACAAGCACATGCTCATCCAAACCTCGCATGGAGACCCTAGTGAACACCAGTCATGTACGTTCTTACCATAAAGCCAACTCAAGTCAAAATAGTGGCATTTCACTGAACAGCATGGCAGCAACCAATCAAACAATCAAAATACTCATAAACATGACACAGCACCCCCATCAAAGACTCACTAGATATTCTTCGTAGGCGTCCATTCCCACTCGACTCTGCAGCATGAGCATGCGGTAATGGGCTTGGCGGGGAGGGTAATGAGCTAGCTGGCCCAGGAGATGATGCAAGGCCCAAGGATTCCTCTTTCCTTCGAGGATGATGCGTTACTGTGCCATTATTGCTGTCTGTTCTCATCTGATCCCTCCCTTCCATCCCCAGTTTCCTTGCAACCTGCAGAAAAAAGAATTGAAATACCAATTAAGAACAATTTTCATTCAATATTTGCATTTACTACTGTCTCTCTGTATTTGTTATATACCATTCTGCAAATTTTCCACTTTTGACCCTCAAGACTCATATTCACAAAATCCTCTGAACTCATTCGCACCAGGCTGATTGTTTGCTTAATGCTGCTCTTGCCGTGAGGATAACAAGCGCATGCAGCATCCACGTGCTAGATCTCTCCTAGCGCAATATTACACTATGCTTCTCAGAGCGCTCTACACCTGCCTGATTTTACGAGATGTTGGGAGGCTTTTCTTTTTTGTTTGTATGTTTGGCCTGGGCTAAGCATGTTGTGTTTTTTATCCTTTTTTAGACTTATGGTATGACATATATGTCTACATATGATATATTAGCAAAGTGATACTAATCAGCCTTTGATATGATGCATTAATTACACTCATTAACACACTTACTTACCCTGTCGGCATATTCCTGGTCAAAGTCGTACTTGGGCAAAGACTTCTGATTATTGTCATCGCAGGATACTTCTCCCCAAATACTGAAAGAAAAGAATATTTTCTTCTTAGCCACCCTTTCAAACAGAGATGAATGAATATATAGACCACTAAATTTTAAAGGACAGATAAATTATAACAAAAATGAATAAAAGGTTACCTAGCTTTTAAAATAATTCTGCTAAAATATATCTATATTCCTAAAACAGGATGAAAAATTGAGCTATTGAAGGAATCAAAACTAAAGGTTTTGATACTATGTGAACCAATCACATTTTTCTCCTTTAATCATTTCTCATATAACTTGAGATCTGAATATGCAGGTTATCAGATATTAGTACAAAATAAGAGTAGCACATAATTACTATGATGTACCTGACATTGAAAGCCATGTAAAAATTATCATAATAATTAACAAACTTCAAATTCATAAAAGTCTAAGGGTTAACACAAACTCAATCCTAAATTAGAGGCAAAGTCTGGTTACATTATGTCATCAAATGACAACCTGTTTTAGTTACATCACACACAACATTACTTTATGGCACTTTACAGTGTATATCTAAAAAATTCATGCACAAAATCACATTCATTTGCCTGAAAATATAGGGTGGGGACTCTACATTTCGTTTCACACAAATATTCTGTGTTTGAGCCAAATAATATGACTTCTACACTAATCTTTATTTTCATTCAATTAAAATTAAATTGGAATAACTTTCTCCACAGTATTATATTCACCACTTGTTTCATCATTCTAAAATAATTTTCACTTCTAAATCCTTAGACACTAGGATTAAATGACTTTTACATGGAACTACAAATATTACTAAGTAAAACATGGTACATACATCAGGACTACAGGATTGATTTTCCATTAAATTACATGCTTTGAATATTTAATAAAGGAAAATTTATTACCAACTCAACGAGTAATTAACAAAGTAAAATTTCTGTCACCTTTCAGACGACTCCATGAAAATGTTCCACTGCGGCAGAGTAAAAAATACCATAAATATTGTGAAATGAAAACTACATATGTTGCAACTTATATTTTCTTATTAAGCACAATGGAGTGTTACATTTGTTTGTGGTACTGGACTAAATAAACTGCACTTTATATCTAGAGGGAATATGTGTTGACCAGAGACTTTCAATCAAAATATTCTGAATTCCTTCATCAATAACGAATAAGCTTCAAGCTTACAAAGCACAGCTCATCTTACCCTAGGGCTTCATCATTGTTGATTTTCTTCTCCATGTGCAACATAGGCTGCTGGTGCATGGGTGCCATGGGTTGCATACTGCCTAGCACAGGAGCACTCGGCTTGGGGTTGAGTAATGTCTCGGGGACTTTGGGTGACGCAGGCTGGTGACTGATTCGCGAGTTCCCATGGTCAAAGTTTTCTAGGTTGTATTTGTGTGAGAGCGAGCCACTTAGAGCGCAGGCACCGGCAGCAGACATGCTCGATTCTTGCTGAAGGAAATCATGCTAAGGTAAATCAACATCACTGAATACTAACTGAGTATCCAGAATGTACATCCTCTTCGGCAATGTAATGAACAGCAAATAATTATAAACCATCTATTTGTACTAAAAATAAAATATAAAAAAACAAAAAACATATATACCCGCACTGGTTGCATCTGCGGTGCCTGATGGCCAGGATTTGCCATTGCTTGCTTGCGCACGCTAGGGCCATGTGCAGCTGCAGAGGAGGTAGAGGAAACGTGAGAGGGACTGTACATAATCCCACTCGTGGAGTGTCGGCTGCTCTCTACGGGATCGGAGCGCCGTGACACCACGCTGACAGCTGATCTGTCTTCCACGAACATGGCCGTCAGCCGGGTCTCGGCATCATCCAGGAGGACGTGATACTTGGCTGGGACTGAAAAGAATGAAGGGAGGGGGTGGAGGGATATACACTGGAGATATAATTAGTGAAAATCTACTCTAGCATTATGCTTGTGACAAGTAAAATTCACTTCCTCAAATGAGAACTATATGTTGAGTATTTCAAAATATTAGGTATATACAGCATTGAAGTGCACAAAGTTTGGGCCAAAATGGGTAATCTGAATCAATATCATCCAAAACAATTGCAATAATAATAATAATAATAATAATAATAATAATAATAACAAAATAATCATTATCATAAAAAAAAATAATAATAATAATAAAATAATCATTATCATAATAATAATAATAATAATAATAATAATAATAATAATAATAATAATAATAAAATAATAATTATCATAATAATAAGAATAATAACAATAATAATAATAAAATAATCATTATCATAATAATAATAATAATAATAATAATAATAATAATGATAATAATAATATTAAAATAATAATTATCATAATAATAATAATAATAATAATAATAATAAAATAATCATTATCATAATAATAATTATAATAATAATAATAACAATAATAAAATAATCATTATCATAATAATAATAATAATAATAATGATAAAATAATCATTATAATAATAATAATAATAATAATAATAATAATAATAATAATAATAAAATAATAATTATCATAATAATAATAATAAAATAATCATTATCATAATAATAATAATAATAATAATAATAATAATAACAATATTAACAATACTAACAAGATTAACAATATTAACAATAATAATAATAATAATAATAATAA
>NW_028234407.1:39426712-39429212 GCF_977035675.1 Penaeus japonicus | reverse complement strand
TCTTGTCTCGAATTTCTTTGTTTCTCTCTATTTATTTCTTTAATCTCTTTTATTCGTTTTTTATTTCAAAGGTTTTCTTTGTTTTGTCTTTTTATTTCTTTTTATTCTTATTTCTATCTCTTTCTATTTTTGTATCTAATTTTCATTCCATCTTATCTTCATTATTCCCTAATTCTCTTTCATTTCTATTCATTATTTTACATTTTATTTAGTTCTCTGTCTGTTTATTTCTATTTTTTGCTTGTTTGTTTCTTCTCTATTTCTGTTTCTGTTTATGTTTCTTCTCCACGTCTCTTTTTCCGTTAGTTGTTTCTTTATTTCTTTCTTCCTTTATTTTTCTCTCCTTATTATTTCACACAGCCTACTGCCTGGTGGTGACTCCCTGCTTCTCGCATCTCGGCCCTCCTGTCAAGGCATCCCATGATGACGTCGAGGATGGGGATTGGCATCGAAATCGAAGTCACGGGGAGGAGGGCCATGGCCAGCAAAGCTCCATCTCGTCTCCTTCGCAGTGGGATCGAAGTGACTCTGCATCCCTTGGATATAAGCATCAAAATCCTGGCTCTGCTCCTGGGTATGGATCCCGAGCTCCCATTTCTGTCCCTTGGCGTGGGCATCAAACTCACACCGCTCCTTCGGCCCAAGACCAATTGAATCCCGGCTCTATCCCTGGGCATGGATATCCAAGTCATAGCTCACCTCCTGGGCATGGATATCCAAGTCATAGTTCACCTCCTGGGCATGGGCAACGGCATCACATTTCTCCTCCTTGGCATACACATCGAGGTCACAGCTTGCCCTATGAGCACGAACGCGGCCTCACCCATCAGAGAAACACAGGTCCCAAGAGCCATAGTTTTCTTCTGGGAAAACAGGGTCTAGTTAGCTACCGTCCTGAGGCTTTAACTCAACATACGCCCTTGATTCCAGACCAGACGGATTATCATGGGTCTCACTTCATACGAAATGATGATAATAAGCTTTTCAGTCACCATAATCACGACGCATCCACGCATCACAGTCATGAACCAATCAGTCACCACAAGTATGATTCGTCCAATCATTATGAACATGATCCTGTCAGTCATCACAGTCATCACAGTCATCACAATGACCACCACTGGTCTCCCTTCAGTCAGCACAATCAACCCTTCAGTCCTTACTACTTCTGGCGGTCCCACTTCCAAATCTACGACTTCTTAAATCACCACACTCACGACCCTTTCCATCACTATCACGGGCACCATCATCACCACGACCCTTCCCATGACGTACACCATCATCACCACGACCCTTCCCATCACGGACACCATCATCACCACGGCCCTTCCCATCACGGACACCACCACCACGACGCCTCGGAATCCAACGCGAAGCCGGCCCCTTCAGAGTGCCCTCGGCCGTACGAACGAGCGGGTCGTCTGTGCGTCCACGCTCCGCTCAGCGGCCAGGTAGGTGCTGCTTCATGCGGCCGGAGACCGCTTGGCCTTTTGGTGTGGCTTTGTTTGGCACTTCTTTAGCTCTCTCTCTCTCTCTCTCTCTCTCTCTCTCTCTCTCTCTCTCTCTCTCTGTATCTCTCTTTCTCTCTCTATCTATCTATCTATCTCTCTCTCTCTTTCGCTCTCTTTCTCTCTCTTTCTCTCTCTCTCTCTTTCTCTCTCTCTCTCTCTCTCTCCATCTCACGTCCTCTCCTCTCTCTCTCCACACTCTCAGCCTCTCTGCTCTCTCTCACTCCTCTCCTTCTCTCTCTCTCTCCTCCTCTCTCGTCCTCATCTCTCTCACTCTCTCTCTCTCTCTCTCCTTTCCCTCTCCTCTTTCTCCTCCTTCTCTCTCTCCTTCGCTCTCTTTTCCTTCTCAATTCTCCTCTATCATCTCTCTGTACTATCTCTCTATCTACTACTTTCTCTCTTTCTCTCTTTCTCTTTCCTTTCCTCTCTCTCCTCTTTCTCGCTCTTTCTCCTTTTTCTCTCTCATCACTCTCCTCTCTCTCTCTCTCCTCCTCTCCTCTCTCTCTCTCTCCTCGTCTCCTTCTCTCTCTCTCTCTCTTTCTCTCTCACCTTCTCCCTCTTTCTCGACACACTCACACTCTCGTCTCTCACTCTCTCACCTCTTCTTTTCTCTCTCTCATCCTCTCCCTCCCTCTATCTCTCTCTGTTTCACTCTCTCACACACACATCTCTCTCTCTCTCTCTCTCTCTCTCCTCTTCTCTCTCTCAATCTCCTCTCATCCTCTCTCTCTCTCACTCTCACACACCACACTCTCACTCTCTCGACCCTCTACTCCTCTCTTCTTTTCACTCTCACACACCTTCTCCTCTCCACCTCCTCTCTCTCACACTCTCAATCCACTCTCTCTCTCTCACTCTCTCACATCACATCCTCTCTCTCTCTCTCTTTCGCTCTCTTTCACTTTCTTTCTCTCTCTCTCTCTATCTCATCACCACTCTACTCTCTCCATCTCTCTCTCTCTTACTCATACTATCTCTCTCTCA
This sequence comes from Penaeus japonicus, assembly GCF_977035675.1. Classification (NCBI taxonomy): domain Eukaryota; kingdom Metazoa; phylum Arthropoda; class Malacostraca; order Decapoda; family Penaeidae; genus Penaeus; species Penaeus japonicus. The sequence goes on along the minus strand of NW_028234407.1, from coordinate 39,426,720 downwards.
AACTCTCT
>NW_028234407.1:39376712-39379212 GCF_977035675.1 Penaeus japonicus | reverse complement strand
GCTCAGCGTAGGAGCATTTATAACTGATAAAATGACGAAAGAAGGAAGAATAAAGGAACGAGAAGATAGAATGGATAATGTGAATGGATCCGTATAAAAGTAATAGTAAAATATTGAAGACAACGTGACATTACGTCATGAAAAAAATGAAAAACAAAACAAAGACAAAAACAAAAATGACGAAGACAAAATTCTCCAAGTCTTACTCCGTACAATAACAATTATTGTAGTTACTGCCTATCCTATCACATTGATATTGACTATTGGGTTTTCCTCCTCGCTATCCTATCAAATCCAACACAAGAGTTTATAGTGGCCGTCATGATAAGTAGGTCAGGGTGTATATATGAAAACTGATGTTCCAGTGGAATGTCAACCTGAATATTTACTCAAGTGTGAATAAGAAAAATAAAAAAAAGGAATGATCAAAGAAACATCAACAGCATTTCATAAGCAACCAGGAAGAAATATGCCCACAGACGATCAACAATGCCAAGTACCCATAGATGGAACAACAGGCCATAAGAGCTCAGAACAGAAGTGAAGTTACTGTATCTCATGATTACAGGCGGCCTTCCAAAGCGCCTCACACGCTAGAAAGGTCGTTGAGAGTTCGTGTGGCCTTCCACTGCGACCTTTACTGCGTCCGCGCGTGCAGCCTCCGACCCTATCCGCCAGAGGAGAGATCATTGTTTACATTAAGGGCACCGTCGGCTGTTGAGCTTCTTTTGTTCTGGTACAGATATCGGGTTGCGAGCTTTTGGGAACGCACAGGTGGACCGTCCGGAAGGGGTCTGCAGTGTCCTCGAGTTTGTGGCAATTGCGAGTGTATTTGCCTGTCCCCGTTATTGTTGCGATAGGTTTTTTATGCTTCGTTTTCCCGTTCGAGATTGAAGGGTTTTGTTGTGTTTTCGATCATTTCTGTGTTGCTGTGATGAGGCCGTGTTTGATGTTGGAGAAAAGTGAAAAGTGAAGATCATAACTTTCATCCTTATATTTCATTGACAATAGATAGGCTTTTAAAAGTCTCTCACTCCCTCTATCTATCTCTGTTTCTATCTATCTATGTATCTATCTCTCTCCGGCTTTTCGTAAACTTACACATTCGAGCCAATGACACTGCCTTCCCTCCACTCCCACCCACACCCTTACCCCGATCTACTTCCATCACCATAAAGCTTAGCATACTAATATGAATTAATAAATAAAAGAAATGTACCCATGAATATATGTAGGTATGTATATGTATGTATATGTGTATGTGTGAGTCTGATATTTACCATAGAAAGAGAAAGAGTGTAAAGAGCAAACTCTTGCCCGAATGAGATAGAAGCCGAGAGCCCGTCGGTGTGCCCAGGTGGTGGGCGGGAGGGAAGAGCCCCGAGGGGGTGGTGGTGAGAGAGGAAGGAGGAAGGGGGCGGGGACAGGGGAGAGAGGGGGGTCGTGCCAGGGAGAATGACCGTCCTTGTGAGACCTTGGGTGTTGCCGTCACGGGGTTTCTCGTTTTCCACACAGCGGCCGTTCACTGGTGTTTGGGAATGATGTGCGGGAGTGATAGTCTTTTTTTCTTCTTTGTTTTCCTTCTTTCTTTATTAGTTTTTCTTGTGCGTTTCTTCTCCAACAAGAATGCAAGACCACTTAGATTAAGGACAGCCTATTAAGATTGTAGCATAAATATGCCATCGTCACGAATAACAACAACAACAACAACAACAACAAAAATCTTACCCGGTGACATTCCAGCGACGATCACTTTGAAAGCGATACGGCAACAAAAGAGACTTTGTCGCTGGATCGCCGAACCGGCTGTGGCTCGTAACAAGATGATCCAGCGAAGGCCTTTCGAGCGCTTCCTGAATTCAGGCCACCGCCAAGCGGGTCGCACATGCCTTGCGCGAGCGGGAAACTGCGCGGGCGGAAGTGGTCGCTGATGCTGGCGGAGGCGGAGGCGGAGGAGGCGGAGAGGAGAGAGAGAGAACTCTGAACTAGACTGTTGAAAGCTCTCGCCACATGTCAGCTTACCTTTCTGAATGCACTGGAGGAAGTTTTTTTATTTTTTTAAATTTTTTTATGGGTTTTTGTTCAAGTATGATTTTTTTCTTTTTTTTATGGGGTTTTGTTCAAGTATTATCATTATTTTATTTTATTTTTTTTTATTTTTTTATGGGGTTTTGTTCAAGTATTATCATTATTTTATTTTATTTTTTTATTTTTTATGGGGTTTTATTCAAGTATGATTTTTTTTCTCTCAGATAAGAAGAGTAGTGCTGAATTTGCATTGGTCTTGCGTATGTATGTTTGTGGTGACGAAGTAGAAACATGGATTAGAAACTTCATGAAAACTGTAGTTCCTTGTCACCGTTGAATGCGCAGGATCAAAGTATCGATTACGGAAGTACATCATTCATTAATGCTAACTGGTGATTTCAACGTGGGCATAAGTACCTATCTAACCCCGTGTAACTGTAATGGTTATTTGAACATTTATACTTTCTTAATT
>NW_028234407.1:39369212-39371712 GCF_977035675.1 Penaeus japonicus | reverse complement strand
GATCGTTTCTTGTTATCTTGATAATTTGGATTGGTATTATTGGTTTTGGTATTATTAGCGATGGTATATTTATTGCAACTGATGTTAGTGTTATTGTAATTTCCGTTGTCGTAATTATAGTCAATCTTTAAATTTTGTTTTTAAAGATTTTTAGTCTTTTGTGTACATTTTGTTGAGATTGCTTGACCCTAACATTCAGTAGATCTGATAGACCTTATGACTATCTGATGAAATTGCCGTCCATTGCATAACTCTCGCATGCAATCAGCGGCATCCATGGCCTTGATAGTCTTTCGTGAATCGTGAATGTCAGGAAGACCTTTCTAGGCCTCCAGCCAGCCCTCTGGTCATGCAAAGTGTTAATGCCTTTGTTTAGGGTCTCATTTTCCCTTTAACTAACTCTCTCTCTCTCTCTCTCTCTCTCTCTCTCTCTCTCTCTCTCTCTCTCTTTTCTTTCTTTCTCTCTCTTAATATTTTTTTCACGGTTTTATCATTGCCAAGTAAATATTCTATTTTTTAGCAAATGCTGATATACACATTTATGTACGTGTGTATATACAAATAAAGTTGCATTTGAAAGTAAAAGCATCGAATCGGCTTTTCATCGGCGATTGAGAAAATGAAGAACCAGGCCAACATAGCCCCTGACCTGAAAAAGCTTATGAACTAAAAATAAACAATAAAGAAACACATTATCTCTCTCTCTCTCTATTTATATATATATATATATATATATATATATATATATATATATATATATGTATGTATGTATACATACATACATATATACATATGCGTTACTGAAGTATAAAAAGGGAATGTGACATGACGTAACCATCAGAGACTTGTCACGTGACCATCCTGCGAGAGGCGCCATGCTTCAGCTGCTTCGGCGCCGCGTTTCGCTTTGGGTCTCGAGCGCTAACTCCCCCCCTCGCCGCTTTCATGGCCGGCATGTCGTTGGGTGTATTATCGGCCGGAGGATGGAAGGGCTGAGAGAAGGGAAGGCAATAAATGCCATGAGAAGGGGTGTGGACACTGATTTTAAGGTTAAACAAACTCAAAATCTAACTCTAGTGCTCTTTATAGTAGATCTTTGTGGTAAATATTAGATATATATGAATATCTTTATCTATATCTGTCTATATACATACATATACATACATGTGTATATATATATATTTATATATTTATAATTATATGTATATATATAACATTTTTCCTCATTTATTTTCATTTAAATGCAATAGCTTGCAAAATATAGGCAATGTTAAGAAGACAGTCGTAACGGCAATATCCATAATGAAATTATCTTAAGCCCAATTACAGGCTTCTATAGTCTCAGAGAATCAAATATTGAAATGCGTATTTCACAAATTCACAGTGCTTACTAATTCCTCTTTTATGGCCTTTCAGGTATGTGGTAAACCCGGCCCGATTCACCAACCATGAAGGCGGGTATGTATGTCTGTTTGTAAACCTAACTACCGTTCCAGCTTGTGAAAACACGTTTGGGACACGTGTTTGCACATGTAATGCTCATTGTAGTACAGTTTATTTTCATCAGTCGGTGAACACGGAGAGGTGTATAGTTACCAACACTTTGACAGGTGTTTAAAACTTATACGTTATATATTAGAGAGAAAGAGAGAGAGAATATATATATATATATATATATATATATATATATATATATAAATATATATATATGTATGTATATGTGTATACATATATATATGTATATATATGTATATATATATATATATATAGATATATGTATGTATATGTATATATACATATACATATATATATATATATATATATATATATATATATATATATATATACATGCATATATACATGTATATACATATATATATATATATTATATATATATATATATATATATGTATACTATATAAATATGTATATATATATATAAATATATATATATAATATATATATATTATATATGCATATAATATATATATATATATATATTATATATATATATATTATATATATATATATATATATATATATATATATATATATATTTATGTAGAATAGAGATTTATTGCTTTAGTCATTTCTATTTAACCTGTTGGCCTTGACTTGAATCAAAAGGGTATCTACCCTCTCTCTCTCTCTCTCTCTCTCTCTCTCTCTCTCTCTCTCTCTCTCTCTCTCTCTCTCTCTATATCACCATCATCATCATCCCCCTCCCCCCCTCCCTCTCCCCCTTCTCCTTCCTCCCCCTCACTCCCTTCCCCTTCCTTTGACTCTCTCTCCCTTCTTTCCCCTTCCTTCCCCTCCCTCGCTTCCCATTCCTCCCTCCCTCCTTCCCTCTCCCCCTACCCCCCACCTCCCCCCGTGCCGAGATTTCCGTCCTCGCGGGTCAGTCACAATTCACTTTCTACCTCCGCGCCGTCATGAGTCCTTGACGAAACTGCCGCGTCAGGCACATGCGCGCTCTGTCTTTTGACATGATTTTCCTACT
>NW_028234407.1:39316712-39326712 GCF_977035675.1 Penaeus japonicus | reverse complement strand
ACACACACGTGTGTATGTGTGTTTGTGTCTGTGTGCGAGCGCACGTGTGCATGTGTTTGTATGTATGAACACCTCAGACGTAACCCAGAAAGCCCCGTGTAAGCTGTTTCTTGAACCCAAAATCTAAGGAAGGAGGAACGGCTGAGCCTCCCACTGTCACCATGACCTTCTACGGCTTAATTGCGGTCCTCGACAGCAGCTACCCTCCCGAAGGCGTTCTTACCCAGTGCCAGAGGGGACGAAGTGGGGGCGAAGGGGAGGGAAAGCGGAAGCGATGATGAGGCGAGGGATAATCTGGATGAGGAGAAGGGTAGTGGTGATTAGGAGGTGGAGGAGGGTGATCAGGATATTTGGATATCCTGTAAGGCCAATAATTAATGATGGAATTAGGGAAATCGAACATTGTTGTTGGGTAAGTATTGGTTGATGCTCATTTTTTTGGTTACAACACATCAACATTCATCCTCAATTCTTTTCACCATCTTTTAGTTTAGAATCTTCGCTTACTGTTGTTTTGTTATGTTTTTGCCTGCTAGTTAACTTCCCGTGTGGCAGTTTGTTTACAAGCGCGATTATCCTCACATTAAGTATCATAATAAGTAAAGAATATTATTAATAATTGTAGTTGATTATAGTGATAATCAACATGATAATAACAATAATTACAACCTCCATGGTAATAACAATGACGGCGATGATGATGATAACCGGTCGAAGAATTTCAAACGAGAAACGCCCTCGCTAAACGAGATTCTAAATGCCCACAAATATTCCAACTCTCTTCACTCCCTTCCCCCTTCCCTGCCTCCCTTCCTCCCCACTTCTCCCCGGCAGTACCACGCATGCCATGAGAATCCAACAGACTACATAGAACTTAAAATAGTCTTTGATAGACACCCATATACAGCGTGTTAGTTCTTCCCTCCGCTAACAGATGGCATGACGAGCGCACGTGGCAGTCGCGCCGGAGGTGTTTTGTCGCCATTATAAGGCTCGAGTGGAGAGATTACAGGGCCATCGGCAACGAATTTTCCCTCTGTCTAAATCGTCACTATCAGCTACTCTCTGTGTCACTATCGCACCGAGGCGGGTGTTTTGTCATTACAAGGAACTCAAATGGAGAGTTTACATGGCTAAAGGCGGGGAATTTTCCCTACGTCTAATCGTTATTATGTATAAATATCATCGTTGTTTTTGTTGCTGTTTTTTTATTTGTTGATATTGCTTCTTTATCATTGAAGACATATCATAGTGCATATTATAATAATTTTCATAATTGTCATTACTTTTGATATTATTAGTTCAATGTTAGTGTCATTGTTACGGTTCCTGTCCTTCACTGCATCACATGGATATCCAACATATGATATGTTGGTATATAAATATGAGAATTATGCAAATTGATATGCTACGCAGATATATGTTGTCATATGACATGAAACAGATGGCTTTCGATTTACTGCTCCTGCAAATGAGGTGCACTGATCAAATCAGTGATAGTGCTACAATGTTAACAAAACAATGATAACATTTGCTTTATTTCTGTGGTCATGTGTTAATCAGTGTCCTATTATGAGTGGTTTCTTCTGGACTGCTCTCTGTTAAAGATTTTTTTTGACAAACAAGTTTCAGTTTTAAATTTCCTTTCCATGACGATAAACATATTAAAATATTGATTTTTTTTTTCTACTCTTTTGTTTCCATGGTTTCTCACTTTTTTTTTTCTTCTTCTACAGGTACAGTGGCGAGACATCGGTACAGGTACTCGGTAGCAGTTCCCGTTTCTTGGAACTCTGAATTTCCATTACATCGCATGTATCTCCCTGATATGTTGAAAAAATCGATTGCTGCAATAAGGTTACTTATATATTGTGTTACTTTGTGACTTTCCTTTATAAAGTTTATGATTTTTTGATTGTGTAAGTATGTTGAGATGCAATGGTTGAAGAGAGATGGAAAAACTTTTTATGTACATTGTATAGGCCTAGGAACGTACAGGGTGTGTGCATTGTTTGTTATCGATAGAAATAAGAAAAAACTATAAGACAAAAAAATATATGTAAACATTGGCTTTACTGAAGACAAAAACAGGATTAAAGTAATTGAAAAAATGGAATTACACGTTAAGTCCTATTAAATATACATGGCCTCTTCAAGTCAATATATTTTAAATTGTTATCGCAATCCAAACCAACCATACACGTTATTCTCATCTCCTCAATACAGCTTTTACATTTTACGCCAAAATGAACAAAAAAAACTTATTACGTTCTACGTCTAAGCCAAAGCCAAAACGTGCGCCTCGGAACACGGTGAAAAGAACCAAGACTGTTAGCCTTTTCACTTTTTCCATTCAAACTTTTCATTCAATCACAATACAAAATAGACCAATATACCGCTTAATCAAAACAAACAGATTATGATTAAGGCCTAAATAGGATACACACGTCTAATATATATATATTGTTGCTGCATATAAACAAGGGCCTGAAAAGAGCACAAAGAAAAAAAAAAAAAAAATTGAGGTCTGGCCAATAGTCCATGACTCGAGTACGTGCTGAACGCAGCCGCTAGAATGTGTTCAGAATGTCATTATGAACACTTCATTCGACCGCTCAGTTGTGGAAGGTACGAAGGACATGTAAACCCGTGTTATGGTCAGTGATGTTGCTTGGATGAATTTTAATTTCTGGAAGGAGCATCTAGGAGAAAACATACTGTAAGAGGCAGTGTCTTTGGTTTGATGTTTGTTAGAAGAAAGAGAAAGTGAGGGAAGAATATATATATATATATATATATATATATATATATATATATATATATATATATATGTATATGTATATATATGTATATATGTATGTATATATATATATATATATATATATACGTATATACATTAGCATATATCTAATTACATATTTATACATCTCTATCTGTCTATACACTCACACACACATACATATATTTTTATATACATAATGTATATATATATATATAATATATAAACACATATATGTATGTATATATGTATGTATGTATATATATATATGCATGTATGTATATATATGTATATATATATACATATGTATATATATACGTGCGTATATATATGAATATATATGTATATATAGATGTGTATATATTTATGTATATGTATATATATACATATATATTTGTTTATTCATATTTACTGTATATGTATATACACATGTATGTGTTTCTATATATATATACATATACGTATATATATATATAATATATATATATATATATATATATATATATAATATATATATATATATATATGTGTGTGTGTGTGTGTGTGTGTGTGCGTATATATATGTATATATTTATGTATATGTATATATATACATATATATACATATGTATATATATATATATATATTTATTCATATTTGTATGTATACACACATGTGTGCGTGTTTCTATATATATACATTTACATATATATATATATATATATATATACATATATGTTTATATATATGTATGTATGTATATATACATACATATATATATGTATATATATATATGTATGAATATATATATATACATATATGTATATATGTATATATATAAATATATGTATACATATATGTATATATATATATATATATATATATATATATATATATATATATATATAAATAGGTGAATATACATGCATGCATACATATATAAATATAAATATAGATATAAATATATATATATATGTATATATATATATTATACATTATACAAATTGTTCTGCATTCCTTTGGAAAGAAATAAAATAACTTAAGTGGTTGGCGACTACAGCGTAGCAGTAAGTAGCAATCCTTTCTGTGCCTCTTCATAGTAATCATGGTACCTTCACGTTTGGTGAGGACTCTCAAAAGCCAAGATATGAGGCCAACGCTGGTCAGCCATATATATATATATATATATATATATATATATATATATATATATATATATATATATATATATATATACACTACAGTATATGTATATATATACATATATAATTTTTTTAATAATTTTTTTCTTTAAGACTTTTTTGTATACACACCCACCGGCCTCGCCCCTTAACCTCTAAACTTCATGGTATACGATAACCCTAATACACGGGGTATGATAATGTGCTACAACCCTTTGTAAGTGTGTGGCTACGCTTGTGCGTGTGTATGTCCGTACGCGTGTATGTCCATACGTGATCACGTTTGTTCTTGAGCATGTGGGAGCATATTAGAGGAAGAGAGAGGCAAAGGCAGTTGACACACTGACCCGCTCACACAACGAGCATTATAAGGCTAAACGACCGACCAGCGACGAGTGAGTTCATATCAGAATGATTACAAATGCCAACTAGCTTTTGGCGATGCGATCCCAGACAAGAGCTGGAAGTGTCGTGGAGGTGAAAGGAAGGTCATCGTCCTTACCAAAGTCCCGCCTGACCTTGCCTCATTGGCGGCCTGTCTGGTCTGCCATAGGTGGGGGTGGGGGGGGGTGTTAGTAAACACCCGGGCGTATAAACACTGTTTATGTGTGTGTTTACGCGTGAGTGTGTATGTGTGTGACGTGATTGCTTGTGGGTTCATGAGACGGACACTTAAGGGGCCCGTACACGTTCAAAAAAAGCGTCAAAATTTTGACGTGTAACTTTGATACAAAATTTTGATGCATAATTGCCCACACACGTTTAGGCGTTTTTCCCATCAAAATTCAGTATAGTCAGAATCTTCGACATAGATGCACCAGTGGCCATAGCACTAATGTGTGTGTGTATATATATATATATATATATATATATATATATATATATATATATGTATATATATATATATATGTATATATATATGTGTGTGTGTACATATGCACATATATATATATATACATATGTGTGTATGTATGTGTATATATATATATATATATATATATATATATATATATATATATATATATACATACACACACACACACACACACACACACACGCACACATACATATATAGATATATATATATCTATATATATATATATATATATATATATATATTATATATATAAATGTATATGTATATATATATAAAATTACATATATATATAAATGTGTATATATATAAATATATATATATATATATATATATATATATATATATATATATATATATATAATGAGAGAAAAGAAAAAAGAAATCGAATACAAGTGCGTGTTGTAGATAGATATATAGAAAGAGCAAAAAGAGAAAGATACAAAAAAACTTGATTGAGCTAGCATACATGGAAGTATAGTTGAGGTCACTGTAGTAGATGTGGTCGTTGTTGTATATCTGTATATATATATATATATATATATATATATATATATATATATATATATATATATGTGTGTGTGTGTGTGTGTGTGTGTGTGTGTGTGTGTGTGTATGTGTGTATGTGCACATAAGTATATCCAAGGTCCGATACACTCCTAAAACTTCAATCAAAAACTTCTCTTCGGCCTCCTTCTTCACTGACGTGGCGATCCTGTCTCCTCGTCAGTCACCTGCGAACTAAAAAGTTTGATCAAAATTTTGACAGGAGCCCACACACGCATAAAAAATATCAAACGGATTTGATCAATCAAAATTTTGCTTCAAATCTCTTTTTGACATCAAAACGTCCTACACACACTCAAATTTTGCATCAAAAAATTGATATCAAATTTTTTATGCAAAATTTTGACGCTTTTTTGAACGTGTATGGGCCCCTTTACAATGATCAGTTAATGTACGTTCTTCAAAAGCTAGCCATAACATCAATAAAAAAAAAAAGTAAAAAAAATAAAACAGAAAGGCGATGTTTGTGCGACTCTGTCTATGGATGATACAACAAAAGTAATGCAAAAAATCAGTGTATTCCTACACGATCATATGTATACGTGTATTGATTTTCATCTTTTCATAAATTTTTCGTTCCTCTCTCGAGGCTTCCTTCTGTGTATGTATAGATAACTCTCTTATAAATAACTATTCTGTGTGCGTGTGTGTATATGTGAATGTATATATATATATATATATATATATATATATATATATATATATGTATATATATATGTATATATATATATATATCTATATATATGTATATATACATATATATATTTACATATACATATATATACATGCATACATACATATACATATATATACATGCACATACACACACACACACACACATAAATATATATATATATATATATATATATATATATATATATATATATATATATATATATGAATAGATAGATATAGACAGTTAAAGAAGGCAAACGAGAAAATGAGAGAGATACAGAGAAAGGGACAGGGCGAAGGAGAGGTAGAATGAAACAGAAGAGTAAATTTGATAAAATTGTCAAATAGAAAGGAAAACCAACTGACCGAGTAGACAAGCACGATGGAGAGGAACAGCCTTGGAATGTAAAAATAAATAAGGTATATCTTTAGTATGCCATTAAGAGACGCAAAGAAATTAATTGAGTCTGTATCATATATTTAAATCCACATATGCATGACAGCCTAAAGAAGTGCCATGAAAGATAATTAAGAAAGTAATTTAAAAAGTTATTATCGAGAGAGGAAAATATTACCAATTAATAAATAAGATAAAAATAAGTAACGAATAGACATTAATGATAACCAAACTATGTCTCTTGATATACCGTAAGAATATGTATCATCTATATCCTGTGTGCGTGTGTGCACAAAAAAAAAAAAAAAAAATCAAAGGGGTTACCCCAAAAGAGAAGATCGTCCCCAGAAATTTATGGAAGATGTGTGTCGCCATTAGCATATAAACCCCAGCCATGTCCAAAAGCCCTCATCGTTAGTTAGAAGGTCACGGGAGTTCTAGCCATTTCCTTGGGACACTAACAGGCTGCACTAATAAGCCTTAACCACTACGCTGCGGTCGTGGGTTGTTTTGTGTTTAATTGCTTGTACTGAATTCTAACTATTCATATTTGTACGAAATGATAGCTGCTTGTTTTTATACTATATGATTAGTATTGATATTTACACTAAATGATATACACTGATGTTTAATCTAGTTAATAACTATTCATATATGTACTCGTATTATATTATAGCCAGTAGTATCTGTGCTGAATGATAACATTTCATATTTGCTTTGAATATAATTTTGAATATAATATTATCCTTTTCATTGAATCTATACAAAAATATTAATAGAGAGAGAGAGAGAGAAAGAAAGGACGAGAGAAAGAAAGAAAGAAAGAAAGAAAGAGAGAGAGAAAGAAGAGAAAAAGAGAAAGAGAGAAAAAAAAGAGAAAGAGAAAGAGAGAGAGCGAGATGGCGAGCATTACAATATAAAACATCTACTGCGTACATGCATTTTCAGTTTTGACATTATTTGCGTTCTGTAAAGTGAACCTTTGGAAGGAAAAAAATAGATGTCTGTTCACTGGCGTTCGGTCATTCTAGAGAGAGAAAAAAAAAAATAGATTGATGAAATGAAGATCAAACAGTATGAAAGTAAAAATTAGGATAACAATAATCAAAGAATAATAATAGCACTGATGAAAACAAGCAAAACAGGAATTGGTAATAACAATGATCAAATTTACAAGATCAGTATTAGTGTTGCTATCAGTTATAAATACTGATTTAATTATTGTTTTATCATCATTTTCTCGTATCATTATCATCTTTATCGCTGTAATATTACCATCCTGATAAACATCATGCTACTCTATCCATACTAAAATCACTCAAAAAAGAGAAAGAAAAAAAAATATATATATATACATGTATATATATACATATATATACATATATATATATATATATATATATATATATATATATATATATATATATGTACATTATTATGTGTATATATATATATATATATGTATATGTGTGTGTGTGTGTGTGTGTGTGTGTGTGTGTGTGTGTGTGTGTGTGCGTGTGTGTGTGTGTTACTAGGGTACCTTGTTAACCTAAAAGACAATGACCCCTCATTTCCTGGTTTCCTTCCGAAGTACTACAGTTCCTCTCACTTCTCGCGGTCTGGTCAGCTGGGAAGGTCAGGAGGACAGCGACCTTTTAGGTACACTTTCGGTAGCTTGACCTTGGCGTAACGTGGGTGCGTGATATCCCCCAATCGTCTACTAACGCTTCGCGGACTAATGCCTATTATGGACATTGTTATTGTTATTATTGTTATATCGTTATTGTCATTATTATTATTATTATTATCATTATTATTATCATTATCAATATCGTTATTACTGTTAGTTTTGTCATTGTTATCACCACCTTTATAATGTTTACGATAAAAAAATTCTGATACATTTTTTCTTACACTTGTAGCAATTTTATTATTTATTGTGGAAAGTTATATTTTGGTTCTTTTTGAAGGAGAAATACATCACTTTAGTCTGAAAATGGAATAGAATGCATAGGCGGAATGAAGTGGAAAAAACGGTGATTTTTTCCCTACCTCATGAAAGTTTGGCAAAAAAAAAAAAAAAAATACTATTGTAAAAAGCTGAATTTGGTCTAATGTAGAAATGAAATGGTAGTTTACCACTTTACAATGAAAACAAATACATTGCATTGTTATATTAACAATAATGTAAAATATGATTTTTTAAAACTCAGTCTCAATATTATATCAAGAAGTTTAATCCCAACAAAAATAAAAACAGCAGCTTATTTACCTTCCCAGCCATCGGGCCATTTGATTAAAGAATCTCAACTGATAACAAAGTACGCAGCCTTCAATTTCCCTCGTTTCCATACGTACTACAAAAGTACTACATTCCCTCTTTTTGTTACCTGGCCATGCGCAATCCGGAGGCAGTTAGTACTAATTACACCCGCGCTTGTAATAAGCCACCCCTCCCGTCACGTGACCAAGCACTGTGTAACGTTAGCTCCCTGGCCGTTCACCAAGCCTAACCCACAATGCCAAGCTTTCATGCATGGTGTATGCATAGCAGTGCTTGAATAGGTGTACCTCATAGTTGTTTAGATGAGGGAAAGTTAGTTTAGGGGATATCTATCTAGGTTCACGCATAGGTTCCTTGAATGTGTAAGATGTATGGTGTATACGGTTATATATTCGTAAATAGATATAAATGTAGTTGATAAATAAATTTAGAAATCCAACACTACGAGGCAAGAAATTCGTCTTTGTCAGGTAGGCGTCAACAAAATAATAAATTCTATACAGGAGAAGCACAACTAGGGAATAGGACTAAGGTGCTGTTATAAAAAAGTCCACAAAAGAATTCTAATCTGCGTCCCATCTCAACAGCTTTTCTTCTATCACCCGATAGCATTCCTACACAACCAGAAACGACCCGAAGCCTCATATCACAAAACCCTTGGATTATCCACAATGCAACACTACCACTCGATCACTAAATATACTCAAACAAATAGAGATGAAAAAAAATAAATATTAGAAGTTCCAGCCGTTAGACAAGCGTCGCTGTAACGAGGTCGACGCAGCTGGGGACGGCGCTAGGCCCTGGAGGGGGACCGGCGGCCAGCAGGAAGTAAAGGACAACCTGTTCCTCTTGTACCGAACGGCCGGTTCTTCCTGCTTCGCGACCTTGAAGTGCGCGCCGGTGCCTCGTGAAGCGAAAGTGATGCTATCGGTTGGGAACTTCTGTTGCGGTGAAATAATAATAAAAAAAGAAAAGAATAGATAGGAGGGATTTTGGTGGATGGGATGTGAATTCGTAGCATTGTATTTGTTCTGTTCTTTGCGTACGGTTTATTTATATGTTTATTGGATTCTTGGTTAATCTGTCTGTCAGCAGGATTACACTTAATCAAATGATTGAATATTGGTGGTGATACAGGGCGTTTTAGTAGATTTTAGGTAGGTAGATTAAGAATAGACTGCTAGTAAAGACTGATGTAAAGATAGATTAATAATATATGAGTAGATTTTAATGCAGACATAGGTAGACATTGCTAGTACC
>NW_028234407.1:39271712-39294212 GCF_977035675.1 Penaeus japonicus | reverse complement strand
AAGAAGGTTTCTTGGCAAACTCAAAGACGCTCAACACAAAAGGAAATCAATGCGAAGACATTCTTAGGAATCGACACACTTCTTGGGCCACCCACGTCGCGCCGACCCAGGAGCCCAGGGACTTTCGCCTCTATTGGCAGTCAATAAGGCCGGTTATCGCCTGCACTCCGGCAGCCCCGCTGTGTTTACAAGTACTTAATGAACACAACAAAGGCTAGGTGTCAGGCGGCAAGCTGATAATGAGAGGGTCTGTAATGTATGTATTTACGACTCTTTCGGGGCTGAGCGGTCCACAGAGACAGACCTCGGGGAAACCTTCGTTGTTTCTTTCGTATGGGCGCGTGGGCGTTTCTGGTGCGTGGGCGAGCTGCTTCATGAATCGTTTGAGATCTCACGGCTTTCGCGAACTTTTCATTGTTCGATAATGAACATATGTTGTGGGTTTTCGTATTGCATGGTCTTTATTCTTTATGGTGGCGGGCTCGCCTCATTGCATATAAGCCCGGCGTAGCATCCGCAAATCTGGCTTATCCTTATTCTTTGTGGTCATTGGTGTTTACAATCCAAGCGCCGGTGCTTCGGCGTCTTCGGAATCGAGGAGGCCCATTTCAGGAGTTGATTCCTCGATCAATCGTCAAAGTGATTTCCAAACATAAACGCATTCACTCTCACCATTCCGCGTTTGAAGAAGTCAAGAGAATAGTGGATCCATTTTCTAGTTACATTTTTTCTTTTTTTTCCTACGGTGTTCATTGCAAATGCAGTATCGGAATGGAGGTAGACGCGTAACATCCCTTAATGTTGAGAATCTTGCTGTAGTGCCATTTCCTCTCGGATTAGTTCTGCCAGCTTCTCCATCCCCTTTGAAGGAAACAAAAGGAAATTAGGAACGAGTAGGCGCATAAAGGTACACTGTGAAAAGAATAGTGATGCTGGTAAATCGGATATTACATTGAATACATTACTTTTGTTGAAAAAATATGATCTATTTCACGACGTGCTATTAGCGTTTCGATTATTTATGCAAGATGATATCATCATCATAATAATGTAAATAATAATAGTAATATTAATAATAATAACAATAATAAAAATAACAATTGCTTAAAAAAGAAGAAGATAATAATAATACCAAAGATAATAACATAAAAGTGCTCGTAAGACATTGTGAAACCGCTAACTCTCATTCACACCTTCAATTTGCAAATCACTGCTATACATAATTATAACCCACATCACCATCCACTCGACCTTAAAGAGGCACAAATTTTAGTTCCAATCGTAAACAACAAGCCCGGTAACTCAACCCGCATTCAACCATAAGCAAATAAGCCAGTCCACCCACTTTCCACATCTGCTCCTTCGTGGCGCATGAAAAAGCCGCCCTCATGTACTGGCACTGCTTCTTGTCATCGACCATGAAGTCTTTCCCGGGAACGAGCACGACGCCCTTCAAGACAGCTCTCTTCACCAGCATGGGCGTCGTGTCATGGAGACCTGGGACCTACGAGGACGAGATAGCAGTAGGTAGTACTTGAATGTAGGAGAGGTGTTGGGAGGGGGGGGGAGGTCCGAATGATCCCACTTCGTGAGGTGTGGCACTGACGTCTCGACATTTGATTCTTTAGAAGGACCACGTAATTCTGGGGGAAAGTGTGGCGACGAAATACCAGTTGCAGATCTTGCACTCTGGGATTATTCTTTCTCATTCACGTTTTGAATGCATTTGTCAAAAGTGTGTGTGCCTCTGTGTGTGGTTGTGCATGTATGTGCGTATGCATGTACGTGTGTGCACGTGTACATGATAGTCCATGTGTCAGTGCATGTGTATATGTATATGGCTACATATGAATAGTTGTCTAATTCACAGCTACATATCTAATTACCTTAAACCATATGAAGATTCCCCCCTTCGGCACAGTCCATTCACACAATCCTGAAACACGATCAAATGATACAAAATCCATCACGATCACCATTCTGTGCCCGTCTCACGGTTAAACCAACTGCATATAATTCCAAATGGCTTTTAAATGCCCTTTTATCATGCATAGATAGCAATAACAAACGACAGCTGACCAGTGAGATGCTCTTCCACTGCCCGTAACATCACATCCCTCTGCGCTTTGTAGAATTCCCTCAGCTTGCCTACGTGCTTCTTGAATCCGTCGTCGCCCCATTTCCGCAGCAGTTCGCTCACCATGACCTACGGACGTTTAAATGCCGAGGGTTTAGGACGCTTCTGATAGTGGCCGTGAAACGAAGGGGGGAGGATACTATGTGTTTGGTTTTGCAAAAGAGAACGTCATACAAGTGATGTAAATACTATCAGCAATGAGCAACGTTTAATTCTAATGATGAATGACGAAAACGTTTCATTTCGCATTGTTATATTTACGGGCGAGGGTGCAAGTTGTCTTAGATTTGAGCCGAGGCGTTGCGCCAACCGGAATAACTTGACTCACACGGGCTATTTATGGTGAATAAGGCTTAACTTAGCTCCTAAGTACCCAAGACCTACCTGACTAATGCCTGGCGGACACATCACGCTGGCCTGCATGTGCCAGTTCATCCTCTCGATGAGCGGTGCCGGGCCTGTCACGAAGCCAACCCTCAACCCTGCGCTCACGATCTTGGAGAAGGAGTCAAACCTCAAGACCCTTCCTTCTGTGTCCAACCGCAGGAAACTCGGGGGCATTGGCTGGAAGTTGTCGAGTGAATGTCAAATTGAGCCGCACAGTCTTTTATCACAGGACAGAGTTCACGAGTGACTATAACATGTTATGAATTCATGATGCATTTTGCACTTACTTCCTCGTCGTACTGAAGGAAGAGGTACGGGTCATCCTCAAGGATGATGAGGTCATACTCGGAGGCGATGCTGTAGATCTCCCTACGTCGCGCCTCGTCTATGGTGATTCCCGTGGGATTGCAGGCAGTAGGCACCAAGTACAAGACCTGAGTGATTCAAGAGCCCAGTTGAAAAAAATGCCCTGTTACTGGTATTTATTACGTATTCAAGTTACAAAAAAGACAGGAAGAAGGGGAGAGGGGGAGGGGTGAGTAGAGGGAAGGAGAGGAAAAGGGAGAGAGTAAATCCAGACCATTTACCATCTACTTAAAATAACACGTAGCGCACTGACCTTCGGCACGGGTCCTCCTGAAAGCCGTGCCTCTTCGAGTCCTTTCTTGAGAGCCACGGGGCACATGCCTCTTTCGTCCGCTGTGACAATGACGTACTTCAGCTTCAGTGGAGCGAGCTAGATATACAACTGAACTTTAACAACCATGTGGCGATAGTTAATTATGTTGGATAATGAATACCATAAACATGAGGGAAAAAAAACTTGCGAATTACAGTGATTTGGGTTACATCATTCATCGATGGCCAACAGATGTCATGGCATGGGACACACACACACGCAACACAACGCACAAACAATGCAACACACAACACAAAAGACACAAACACATAAACACCACACACAAGCCACACAAAGAGCGCGCACTCACGATGCACAGGACGTCCGGATAACAAGGCTCTTGCACGACCACGCAGTCCCCCGGGTCGAGCAGCATCTCCAGCGCCTTCGCCAGGCCGTCCTGACACCCGACGGTCACCAGCAGGTCGCTCTCAGTCCAGCGAGGGGGGTTGTGGGTACGGAGGGTCATCTCCTTGAGCTGTTCGATTAAGGGGACGTACCTGGTGTGTGGAAGGAGAGGGAGAGGGAGAGGGAGAGGGAGAGGGGTAGAGGGAAGGAGTGGCAGGAGATAGGGAGAGGGATAGATGGAAAGAGAGGGAGAGGGGGAGGGGGTAGAGGGAAAGAGAGGCAGAGGGAGAGGGGGAGGGGGTAGAGGGAAGGAGAGGCAGGAGATAGGGAGAGGGATAGAGGGAAAAAGAGGGAGAGGGGGAGGGGGTAGAGGGAAGGAGAGGCAGAGGGAGAGGGGTTGAAGGAAGGAGAGGCAGAGGAAGAGGGGGAGAGGGGTAGAGGGAAGGAGAGGCAGAGGGAGATGGGGAGAGGGATAAAGGGAAAGAGAGGCAAAGGGAGAAGGGAAGAGGGAAGGAGAAGCAGAAGGAGAGAGAGGGGTAGTGGGAAGGAGAGACAGAGGAAAAGGGAGAGAGGGAAGGAAAGGGAGAATGAGAGGGGTCGAGGGAAGGAGAGGGAGAGGGATAGAGGGAAGGAGAGACAGAGGAAGAGGGGGAGTAGATGGAAGGAGAGGCAGAGGGAGGGGGATAGAGGGAAGGAGAGGCAGAGGGAGAGGGGTAGTGGGAAGGAGAGGGTGAGGGATAGAGGGAAGGAGAGAGAGAGGGATAGAGGGAAGGAGAGGGAGAGGGAGAAGGGTAGAGGGAAGGAGAGGCAGAGGGAGAGAGGTTGCAGGAAGGAGAGGCAGAGGAAGAGGGGGAGAGGGGTAGAGGGAAGGAGAGGCAGAGAGAGATAGGGAGAGGGATAGTGGCAAAGAGAGACAGAGGGAGATGGGGAAAGGGATAAAGGGAAAGAGAGGCAAAGGGAGAAGGGAAGAGGGGTAGAGGGAAGGAGAGGCAGAGGGAGATGGGGAGAGGGGTTGAGGGAAGGAGAGGCAGAAGGAGAGAGAGAAGGAGAGGCAAAGGGAGATAGGAATAGAGATAGAGGAATAGAGAGGGAGAGGGGTAGAGGGAAGGAGAGGGAGAGGGAAGGAGAGACAGAGGGAGAGGGGGAGAGGGGGGAGAGGAAAGGAGAGGCAAAGGGAGAGGGGGAGAGGTGGAGAGGGGTAGAGGGAAGGAGAGGCAGAGGGAGAGGGGGAGAGGGGTAGAGGGAAGGAGAGGCAGAGGGAGAGGGGGAAAGGGGTAGAGGGAAGGAGAGGCAGAGGGAGAAGGATAGGGGGAGAGGAGGAGAGGGAAGGAGAGGGAGGGGAATAGACCAAGCATGACTACTTCCTTAATAATATTTATGTCATGTCACAAAAGGTGATCACAAAACCAACAAACATAAATAAATACACAAGTACACATAAAAGAGATTACTATAAATAGTAATCGTATTATTAGATACAGTAATTGTAATGATAGAATCAGTCGAAGTAGTAGTAGTAATAATAATAGTAGTCACCATCACCCCTACAACCACTGCTATCCAAACAACCAAAACCCCCATCCAGAAAATCCTCTAAACAACAAAAACAATAAGCAAAAAGAAAAGAAAAAAGAAAAAACACAAATCAACAAATGAGATTTTTGTCGCAACATACCCCGGCGTCGGCCCATACTGCAGCCCGGTCGCCATGACTTCTTTGCTGATCTCAAGAACGGACCCGTCGCTCAGGTTGATGGCGGCGTCGCAGAAGGGGAACAGCTGAGGGTTTGGCATTCCCGACACCAGCCACACCGCCGAGGGCAAAGGGTCCGTCAGGTGCTTTTCTGAGGGGGCCGAGAGAGGGGTGTCCCTTGAGTGTCAAGGAGGAGAAGTGTGTGTGTAACCACCCACTGCTGGCACTAGTTGTAACCACCGGTGCCACTAGTTGTAACCACCGGTGCCACTAGTTGTAACCACCGGTGCCACTAGTTGTAACCACCGGTGCCACTAGTTGTAACCACCAGTGCCACTAGTTGTAACCACCGGTGCCACTAGTTGTAACCACCGGTGCCACTAGTTGTAACCACCGGTGCCACTAGTTGTAACCACCGGTGCCACTAGTTGTAACCACCGGTGCCACTAGTTGTAACCACCGGTGCCACTAGTTGTAACCACCAGTGCCACTAGTTGTAACCACCGGTGCCACTAGTTGTAACCACCGGTGCCACTAGTTGTAACCACCGGTGCCACTAGTTGTAACCACCGGTGCCACTAGTTGTAACCACCGGTGCCACTAGTTGTAACCACCGGTGCCACTAGTTGTAACCACCGGTGCCACTAGTTGTAACCACCGGTGCCACTAGTTGTAACCACCGGTGCCACTAGTTGTAACCACCGGTGCCACTAGTTGTAACCCCCCGGTGCCACTAGTTGTAACCACCGGTGCCACTAGTTGTAACCACCGGTGCCACTAGTTGTAACCACCGGTGCCACTAGTTGTAACCACCGGTGCCACTAGTTGTAACCACCGGTGCCACTAGTTGTAACCACCGGTGCCACTAGTTGTAACCACCGGTGCCACTAGTTGTAACCACCGGTGCCACTAGTTGTAACCACCGGTGCCACTAGTTGTAACCACCGGTGCCATCAGTTGTAACCAGCTTGCTGGCAACAGTTGTAACCCACCACTAGGAGCAGTTGTAAAGCACCCGATGCACTGGTTGTGATCCGGTGGAATAATCATATTCGACACGTTCACGTGACATGGTCTTTATTGTCACAGTTGTTCGCTCTAGTCTGTCTGTCAGACCTGTCTGTTCTGAACTGTCTCTGGTTCCTTGTGTGTCTTTCTTAAGTACAGATCTTGAGTCAACTTTCTACGCCTAAGGCCTTCCGGTAACAAACACAGCTGCCTAGAGAAGCTAGTGTTCCGAGGCGGAAACTAACACAGGGAGCAGGATGTGTCAGGTCAAAACAGACTGCCAGTGATATTGCATTGAATTAAGAAATATCTGATCAATGTCTTGGGTCGCATGATGTGCAATATCAGTGCCTTACAGTGTGTCTGGCTTGGCCTTGTCCGGTTGATATATTTGCCAAAGGAATATTTGCAGTGGCATGTGTCTGTGTGTGTGTGCGCGCGAGGCCGTGCGTGTACATATATGTATACACATATAAATGCACACACACACACACACACATATATATATACATATATATCTAAATAAATAAATAAATATATATATATATATATATATATATATATATATATATATATATATATAGAGAGAGAGAGAGAGAGAGAGAGAGAGAGAGAGAATCTATACAGCTACAGTATACATTAGAGTTGAAATCACATGAAGAATCGAGACAACTTACCCATTTCGCTAAATCCCGAGGGCCTTCGGTTCGAAGACGACACTGAAAGGTACTTCGAATAGTCCATCCTGCAGATTAAATAAACAATAAAGTTTCATATTCGACTTCTTTCCACTGTATATAATGTGATTCAAGATTTTCTTTTCTTTCCTAAATACAATATACAAGTCTGCAGTCAACGACATTCGATTACCTACTAAATATTCTTAGAAGTTAGTGCAGTTAAAAAAGTGAACCAAGAAAAGGGCTTCGAGTGAGGCTATGACTTATGGGAACGGAAATGCAGTTTTAAAAAGGTGGCTATCGCCTCGTGCTTCTAAAGGAAACGTCATTCATATCCATTTTAAACAGGATATGTTAAGTGTATGGTATTCAGCTGATTTCCTAACCAAACTTTGTGGCCACTTGCATATTCAGATTACTCATTGACCTTTGATTGCACTACATGCACAGGCTCTTAGGAGACCAATACTACATGAGGATCTTAATTCGTGATCACACGCTGGCGTTAACATTTTCATAGTTTAAAATTTTGTACATAATCCTAGACATTATACATTCTGAACCTCCTGGAAAAATATAAAGTAAAATAAGAGTATCTAGTTTTAGTATCATATTAAGAAAATAATAATAACAGACGGTAAAAGCTATGAAGATTTACCTGAACTCTGATAAATAGTATCTAGACTAAACAACGTGGTGTGTATTTAGATTCTTGAATTTTGTCAACGTAGCAGAATGATCCAAAGTAAAGGTTGAAAAAGACAGCCGCCACCTCTGGAGTTGTCACTGTCCTATTGTGTCCCTGAAACAACTGGCACTAAGGATATGCCAAGACACAGGCCTCGCCAGACGGTTAGTGCAAAAGTGTTGTGCGATGTTCGAGAAGTTATTGGACTTATTTGTAAGTGGATGGGATCGTCGTTCGGTTATTTGCGTAGCCATATGTACATATATATATATGTAAATGGTTACAAATCTACTACAGTTTAGTTTGATTTATTTGATTGACTTATTTCTTGACCTGCGGAACGCGTGATGCATTACTTCCTCTTGTAGGAATCTTACCTCGAGAATGTGGTAAGAGTGAAAACGATTGACAATGATAATGGTGAGGATAGTAATGGTGATGCTCGTGTTAATAGTGAATAGAAGGTGATGCAGTGATGCAGAAAGTTTATAGTCCATAGCTACCTTACAGCTCGTCTTGTATCGCACGCAGCGTCAATCATTCTACCACTGGCAACGCTTGTATTGTACTATATGTATTGTTAAAGATTTAAATCTAACCCATCTCTAAATGTTCTAATACTGCGTTGACGTTCGTTTTAAAAAGAACTTTTTGAAGTCGAATGTCAACATGTAAATGTTGAAAGGAATTCAACGAGGAAGACATACTGATATGGCACTTTAGGCTAGACAATCATAAGATAACCTTCCTTCACTTATCTTTCAGATTTGAAAGATTACGTACGACTTATATGCCGAGGGAGTGGAAAAAAAACTCATGTAGAATGGTTTACATTAACATTAAGAAGTATGAGCGATTTTCTTTTTACTCAGGCTTGCTGGAAAACACCGGTGTCACGGTGACCGATAACATTTGAATATCACTATTTTTAATTTTTCAGTGAAGGTCAAGTGGTAGTGAGCCTTTTTCAGGGTGTGATGATGATGGTGATGATTAATACTGTTGTAATTGTTACTGCTAATCATTATAATGATAGCAATTATTTTTAAAAATCAAAGCATTGTCGTGTGAACAAAAGCTATTTCTCGCTTTCATGGAAAAGATCATAATTTATTAACGATTGACGGGGAGTATTCGCAGACTCTGAGACACACTATTTGTATTTTTCATGAGTTCCATAAGCTAAATCCCTGTCATGATTTCGAATAAAATATTTTTTGTCAGTGCCTTAATTATCATGTTTTACTTTTCCATTTCATTTGCATTGCTGCTTTTCGATTTCATTTCTGTTCATTAATGCCTTCTCATTTATCTATATATTCCTCTTTGTGTGTATTCACTCTTTTGCTCTGTTATTTATCAACTAACGGTACTCGATTTGATCGAGAATTATGATTAAACCTATCATAATGTGTTCGATTTCTTTACAATTTCTACGTGTGGGGGTGGGAGGGCAGCTCTATATCAGGCAAAAAATGAAATGAAAAAAGAGCTGGATTGAAAGGACTGACAATTTCTTCTCAAATCAGTGACTTCGCCATTAACCTGTAGCCAGTAGTTCTGCAATTAGAGGCTTACCCTTATTTTGAGTCCAGAAGCCTATGGAAAACATAGGTATTGTTACTATAATAACTGTTTCTAGGTGTTCCTAAGGTATTCCTGTTTAAATATCTTCTAATCAAGAGCCATAAATTTGCTCACCTGCACAAGCCAGGTGGTATTGGATAAACAAAAATGCTCTGTGATAAAGAATGTCAGTGATTTATACGTGTTCAAATACTGGGATGAAGGAAGCAAGCTAGAGGTAAGCTACTACTGGTTGAAATATACTAAAGGTTATGGCATCATTTGCACACACACACACACACACACACACACACACACACACACACATATATATATATATATATATATATATATATATATATATATATATATATATATATGTATGTATATATATACATATATGTATATGTATACACAGTATCTATGTGCATATACATACATATATATGTATATGTATATGTATATGTATATATATAAATATATATAATATATATATATATAATATATAATACATACATATATATATATATATATATATATATATATATATATATATATATATATATATATATATATATGTCTGTGTGTGTGTGTGTGTGTTCGTGTGTGTGTGTGTGCATGTATGCGTACATAGATACTGTGATATATATATATATATATATATATATATATATATATATATATATATATATATATATATATATATATAAACAGCATATATGTGTATATAATATATATATCATAATATATATAAACATATGTGTATATATGTATTTATATACATACATATATATATATATACATATGTATATATATACACACATATGTGTATATATATATGTATGTGTGTGTGTTTTGTGTGTGTGTGTGTGTGTGGTGTGTGTGTGTGTGTGTGTGTGTGTGTGTGTGTGTGTGTGTGTGTAAATAAACATATGTGTATATATGTATATATAACATATATATATATATATATATGTATATATATATATATATATATATATATATGTATACATATATATATATATATACATACATATATATATATATATATATATATATATATATATATATATATATATATATATATATGTATGTGTATATATGTATATATACGTATATATGTATGTATGTGTGTGTGTGTGCATGTGTGTGTGCATGTATGTATATATGTGTAAATGTATGTGCATACCGTCCTAGCCCTTGCGAGGGAGTTCGTGACATAAAGCCGGATCATGTATGTAAGTTTGAACGAGTATACACACACACACATATACATAAATATAAATATATATATATATATATATATAAATATATATATATATTACATATATATGTAAATATATACATATATGTATATATATATATATATCTATCTATCTATCTATCTATATATATATATATATATATACACATGTCTCCTTTTCTGTCACATATTTATGACTTTATATTTTTGTTTGATAAAAAGAGAACAGGCACATGCATGTTAGTAACATTTATATTTTTTCAGCAACATTTATAGAGGAATCCCATAACTTCTATTATCATATATTCTGAACTTTTTCAAGCTTTATAATATACATATCCCACTTAACATGATTTACTGGAACGGATTGTTGTCCTTAAAAGGCTGGCACATTGATGTTCTGATGAATAGCATGGATCAATACTTATTATAAATCTCATTATTCTATTTATCAAAAGAAATTTATGAAACGCAACATTTAAGTTCAGATTTATTTCCAAGATGCCGTTAATCCTTCTGATTGAATTGGTAGTTCCTTCTGGCTTCTGGGCGCTTGCATGTGTGATTTCCTCTCTCGTTCAGACACCAACACAAACACACATGGGTTTATACATATATATGTACATGCGTGTATGCATATGTATATGCACACACTCACACATGTTTATACATATATACGTTTATGCGTGTATGTATATGGATATGCACACTCTCTCACACACATACACATATACATATCCATAAGTAAACATACACATTGGCTTTGTACTTGTGTGACCGTATGTGACGTGAAGGGGTTATGCATATGCAACGTCGGTTTGCAAGGTTTGCAAAACCAGCGTAATATATTCACTCATCTGACTACGAAAGGATGAAAGTTCCAAAGCCTATTGGATAACATGCAGTACAGTAATTTATTTCCTCAACAAAAGCCCTTTGAAATACAAGATAAAAATGGACCCAGAAATATCAGGACTTCACCGGCCTCACCTGATACCGATCTAAACTGAAATCTCCTTTTACACAGTTAAATAAAATTATCATCGACTCAGATGATCATAATATACCTGATTAGCTTCCCGAGATAAAGAAGGTTTCTTGGCAAACTCAAAGACGCTCAACACAAAAGGAAATCAATGCGAGGACATCCTTAGGAATCGACACACTTGGAATCGACACACTTCTTGGGCCACCCACGTCGCGCCGGCCCAGGAGCCCAGGGACTTTCGCCTCTATTGGCAGTCAATAAGGCCGGTTATCGCCTGCACTCCGGCAGCCCCGCTGTGTTTACAAGTACTTAATGAACACAACAAAGGCTAGGTGTCAGGCGGCAAGCTGATAATGAGAGGGTCTGTAATGTATGTATTTACGACTCTTTCGGGGCTGAGCGGTCCACAGAGACAGACCTCGGGGAAACCTTCGTTGTTTCTTTCGTATGGGCGCGTGGGCGTTTCTGGTGCGTAGGCGAGCTGCTTCATGACTCGTTTGAGATCTCACGGCTTTCGCGAACTTTTCATTGTTCGATAATGAACATATGTTGTGGGTTTTCGTATTGCATGGTCTTTATTCTTTATGGTGGCGGGCTCGCCTCATTGCATATAAGCCCGGCGTAGCATCCGCAAATCTGGCTTATCCTTATTCTTTGTGGTCATTGGTGTTTACAATCCAAGCGCCGGTGCTTCGGCGTCTTCGGAATCGAGGAGGCCCATTTCAGGAGATGATTCCTCGATCAATCGTCAAAGTGATTTCCAAACATAAACGCATTCACTCTCACCATTTCGCGTTTGAAGAAGTCAAGAGAATAGTGGATCCATTTTCTAGTTACATTTTTTCTTTTTTTTCCTACGGTGTTCATTGCAAATGCAGTATCGGAATGGAGGTAGACGCGTAACATCCCTTAATGTTGAGAATCTTGCTGTAGTGCCATTTCCTCTCGGATTAGTTCTGCCAGCTTCTCCATCCCCTTTGAAGGAAACAAAAGGAAATTAGGAACGAGTAGGCGCATAAAGGTACACTGTGAAAAGAATAGTGACGCTGGTAAATCGGATATTACATTGAATACATTACTTTTGTTGAAAAAAATATGATCTATTTCACGATGTGCTATTAGCGTTTCGATTTTTTATGCAAGATGAGATCATCATAATATGAATAATAATAATAGTAATAATATTACTAATAATAACAATAATAAAAATAACAATAATAATAGAAATAATAATAACAATAATGAAAACAACAATTACATAAAAAAATAATCATAATAATAATACCAAAGATAATAACATAAAAGTGCTCATAAGAATTTGTGAAACCGCTCACTCTCATTCACACCTTTTCCAAATCTCAAATCAAACCCACATCACCAGCCACTCAACCTTAAAGAGACAACTCTTTACACCAATCGTTAATCAACCGAACAAAACAACAAGCCCGGTAACTCAACCCGCATTCAACCATAAGCAAATAAGCCAGTCCACCCACTTTCCACATCTGCTCCTTCGTGGCGCATGAAAAAGCCGCCCTCATGTACTGGCACTGCTTCTTGTCATCGACCATGAAGTCTTTCCCGGGAACGAGCACGACGCCCTTCAAGACAGCTCTCTTCACCAGCATGGGCGTCGTGTCATGGAGACCTGGGACCTACGAGGACGAGATAGCAGTAGGTAGTACTTGAATGTAGGAGAGGTGTTGGTGGGTGCGAATGATCCCACTTCGTGAGGTGTGGCACTGACGTCTCGACATTTGATTTTTTAGTAGCACGTAATTCTGGGGGAAAGTGTGGCGTCGAAACGCTAGTTGCAGATCTTGCACTCTGGGATTATTCTTTCTCATTCACATTTTGAATGCATTTGTCAAAAGCGTGTGTGCTTTTGTGTGAATGTGCGCGCTTGTGTGTGTGTGTGTGTGTGTGTGTGTGTGTGTGTGTGTGTGTGTGTGTGTGTGTGTGTGTGTGTGTGTGTGTGTGTGTGTGTGTGTGTGTGTATGGCACTGATATTACATATCATGTGACCTAAGGCACTGATTATACTTTACTAAATAATTCATTGTTATATGCTTTTAGTCAGTCTTAACCTGTCACTTATGTCTGCTTCCTGCAGCTGCTCTAGCAGCTGTGTTTCCTTGCGGAAGCCCTGAGGCATAGAAAGTTGCCCAAGAGATGTACATAATCCAGGAAAAACAGAAGGAACACAGAGAGAATCCCAGAGAGACGAGTGACAGACAGAGAAGAACAGGAAGACCAAGCACCTCTGACCACGTGTACGTATGTCTGTCTTATCCACCAGATACAATGGGTAAAGCTAGTGGATTACAATCGCTGACAGCTAGAGAATTACAACTAGCGGCATCGAGTGGCTAACAGTGCCTGCGTATGCATGATAGTCCATGTGTCTGCAGAGTATATGCATATGTCTATATAAGAATAGTTGTCTAAGCATATTCACAGATACATATCTAATTACCTTAAACCAAATATAGATTCCTCCCTTCGGCACAGTCCACTCACACAGTCCTGAAACATGATCAAATAATATAAAATCTATCACAATCAGCATTTTGTGCCCGTCTCATGGTTAAACCAACTGCATATAATTCCAAATGGCTTTTAAATGCCCTTTTATCATGCATAAATAACAATAACAAATGACAGCTGACCAGTGAGATGCTCTTCCACTGCCCGTAACATCACATCCCTCTGCGCTTTGTAGAAATCCCTCAGCTTGCCTACGTGCTTCTTGAATCCGTCGTCGCCCCATTTCCGCAGCAGTTCGCTCACCATGACCTACGGACGTTTTGATAATGAGGATTTAGGATGCTTCTGATAGTGGGAGGATACTATGTATATGGTTTTGCGAAAGAGAACTTCATACAAGTAATGATAAATACATACAGGGTGAGCAACGTTTAATTCTAATGATGAATGACGAAGGTGTTTCATTTCGTATTGTTATATTTACAGGCAAGGGTGCAAGTTATCCTTGATTTGAGCCGAGGCGTTGCGTCAATCAGAATAACTTGACTCACACGGGCTATTTATGGTGAATAAGGCTGAGCGATTAAGAGTTAGGTGAAGTGTACAGTGACACTATTTCGCCAGCTCCTAAGTACCCAAGACCTACCTGACTAATGCCTGGCGGACACAATACGCTGGCCTGCATGTGCCAGTTTATCCTCTCGATGAGCGGTGCCGGGCCTGTCACGAAGCCAACCCTCAACCCTGCGCTCACGATCTTGGAGAAGGAGTCAAACCTCAAGACCCTTCCTTCTGTGTCCAACCGCAGGAAACTCGGGGGCATTGGCTGGAAGTTGTCGAGTGAATGTCAAATTGAGCCGCACAGTCTCTTATCAGGACAGAGTTCACGAGTGACTATAACATGTTATGAATTCTTGATGCATTTTGCACTTACTTCCTCGTCGTACTGAAGGAAGAGGTACGGGTCATCCTCAAGGATGATGAGGTCATACTCGGAGGCGATGCTGTAGATCTCCCTACGTCGCGCCTCGTCTATGGTGATTCCCGTGGGATTGCAGGCAGTAGGCACCAAGTACAAGACCTGAGTGATTCAAGAGCCTAGTTGAAAAACATACCCTGTTACTGGTACTTATTAAGAAGTCAAGTTACAAGAAAATCCTGTTGATGGTACTTAAAATCAAAAAATCAAATGAACAAGTTACTGATAAATCCAGACCATTTACCATCTACTTAAAATAACACGTAGCCCACTGACCTTCGGCACGGGTCCTCCTGAAAGCCGTGCCTCTTCGAGTCCTTTCTTGAGAGCCACGGGGCACATGCCTCTTTCGTCCGCTGTGACAATGACGTACTTCAGCTTCAGTGGAGCGAGCTAGAAATACAACTGAACTTTAACAACCATGTGGCGATAGTTAATTATGTTGTCTAATTAATACCATCCATACAGGCAGTTACACATTGTGAATTAAACATGAGGGGAAAAAAACTTGTGAATTACAGTGATTTGGGTTATATCAATCATGGATGGCCAGCAGATGTCATGGCATGGGATACACACACACGCGCGCCGCGCGTGTGCACACATACACACAACACACACACACACAAGCCGTCTGGTAGCTCATTGGTAGCGTGTCGGCTTCACATCCCCGTGGTCGGCAGATCGAGTCCCGTCCAAACTCGTGAGTTTCCACTGTCACCTGGCGGTTACTGACGTGGCTGGGCACTGCATTGGGTAAGGACCAAGCTCAGATCGAGTCAACACTCGTTGGCACATTCTCTCACGAGTCAGCACACGCTGATTCAGGCGGGCTCGCCTCAGTGCATACAAGCCCGGCGTAGCATCTGCTCCGCAAATCTGGCTTATCCTTATCCTTACACACACACACACACACACGCGCGCGCGTGCGCCGTGCGTGCACACACATACGCACAACACACACACAAACATACACAACACAAAAATACACACGCACAACAAACAAACACACACACACACATACCAACAAATAAACAAACACAACACACACAAGTCACAAAGAGAGTGCGCACTCACGATGCATAGGGCGTCCGGATAACAAGGCTCTTGCACGACCACGCAGTCCCCTGGGTCGAGCAGCATCTCCACCGCCTTCGCCAGGCCGTCCTGACACCCGACGGTCACCAGCAGGTCGCTCTCAGTCCAGCGAGGGGGGTTGTGGGTACGGAGGGTCATCTCCTTGAGCTGTTCGATTAAGGGGACGTACCTGGTGTGTGGAAGGAGAGGGAGAGGGAAGGAGGGGCAAAGGGAAATGGGGCGAGAAGTAAAGGGTAGGAGAGGCAAAGGGAGAGGGGTAGAGGGAAGGAGAGAGAGAGGGGGTAGAAAAAAGAAAAGGCAGAGGGAGATGGGGAGAGGGGTAGAGAGAAGGAGAGGCAGAGGGGAATTGGGTAGAGGGAAGGAGAGGAAGAGGGGTAGAGGGAAGGGGAGGCAGAGGGAGATGGGCGGAGAGGAAAGGAGAGGCAGAGGCAGAGGGGTAGAGGGAAGGAGAGGCAGAGGGGAATTGGGTAGAGGGAAGGAGAGGAAGAGGGGTAGAGGGAAGGAAAGGCAGAGGGAGATGGGGAGAGGGAAGGAGAGGCAGATGGAGATGAAGAGAGGGGTAGAAGGAAGGAAAGGCAGAGGGAGATGGGGTAGGGAAGGAGAGGCAGATGGAGAGGGGGAGAGGGAAGGAGAGGCAGAGGGGAATTGGGTAGAGGGAAGGAGAGGAAGAGGGGTAGAGGGAAGGAAAGGCAGAGGGAGATGGGGTAGAGGGAAGGAGAGGCAGATGGAGAGGGGGAGAGGGAAGGATAGGCGGAGAGGAAAGGAGAGGCAGAGGCAGAGGGGTAGAGGGAAGGAGAGGCAGATGGAGAGGGGGAGAGGGAAGGATAGGCGGAGAGGAAAGGAGAGGCAGAGGCAGAGGGGTAGAGGGAAGGAGAGGCAGATGGAGATGAAGAGAGGGGTAGAAGGAAGGAAAGGCAGAGGGAGATGGGGTAGGGAAGGAGAGGCAGATGGAGAGGGGGAGAGGGAAGGATAGGCGGAGAGGAAAGGAGAGGCAGAGGCAGAGGGGTAGAGGGAAGGAGAGGTAGATGGAGAGGGGGAGAGGGAAGGGGAGGCAGATGAAGAGGGAAGGAGATGAAGAGAGCGAAGGGGTAGAGGGAAGAAGAGGGAGAGGGGTAGAGGCAAGGAAAGGCAGGGGGAGAGGGGTAGAGGGAAGGAGAGGGGGAGAGGGAGATGAAGAAAGAGAGAGTGAGGTAGATGGAAGGGGAGGGGTAAAGGAAGAGGGAGAGGGGGAGGAAGAAGGAGCGGGGGAGAGGAAGAATATGGAGAGGGAAAGGGGGAGGGAGAGGGAGTAATAGTAATATCAATTGCAGATTTACAGTGCAATATGTTATTAGGGTTTTATTCGTAGATTAGCCGATGAGTGATGGATCTTATGTGCAACGTTAATTGTTAACCCTATAGAAATAGAAGATTATCGTAATAATGGTGAATCATGGCTACGAAAATGGCTATGCGTGATGTGACGAAAGTTACGGTTAACATAAGATTTACATTTGTTTAAGGCGAAGATGCCACGTCGATGATGACTGATCACAGGTTGATAATAAATGATTGACATACACCAAAGTCTATGCAATAATTTCTAAAAATAAGTTTGGTTCACGAAAAATGCCATTCATGACCAAGTATGACTACTTCCATGATCATATTTATACCAAGCATCAAAAAGTGATCGGCAAACTAATACACAAACATAAATAAATGCACAAGTGCACATGAAAGAAATTTAACAAAAAAAAGTCGGACCGTCAGTAACAGTATTTGTGGTATTAGTAAAACTACTCAAATATCATAAAAACAACAAACCTCGTGTCCAATTTTTAAGGATCTGTGTCACCTGGATAATCAGGTCTTCGCAGAACTGGCACCTAAATTACGCCATAGTGCGTGATATTGTTATTTTCATATCATTTGTGGTTTGGAAGTGATATACAATACATACAATGGAAGCTAAATCAATGAAAATCCTCCGCATGCCCTCAGACGTGAGGCTGTGCAGGGTACCCAATTATACAATACAAAGAGAAAAGTGGAGAATCGCGATTATCGAAAGAGAAGGAGAAGGAAGATATAAGATGGTAACTAGCTACCTAAAATGAAGTACAAGTGGGAAATAAAAGGTGGGGGGTGTAATCCCATGCTTGTCCTAAAAAATGTGCAATCAGTTCAGTTGCAAGCTTGGTCACGTATCATTCGGCAAGACTGGTGGTCTGGGGGTAGATAAATACTGAGCTTTTTAGCTGCAGGAGCAGGAAGGTAGGGTGCCCACTGCTTGTTTAAAAAATTGGTTTACATAGTGGTTATGTACATAAATACAATAAAGTTTGTGTACTCCTTCACCTCTATTTGTCATGTTGACCCTTCACCTTTCTAATTTGGCTAATTCCGGGTGCTTTGTTTTTCATGAGACGGATCACTTGGTTCACTATTGATAGTGATTGGGGCAGTTAGAGGGTCTCCTGCTGAGATGTTTCCCAGGTTTATGGATGGATTTGGGGTTAGTAGGTCTGCTTGCCAGGCTATTTCCTCTGTTACTCTCTTTTCTGTTTCTTCTTCGAAGAGAAGGTTCTCATTATTGGAGATATGGGAAACATTTCTCCAATATGTTCAGTGGATGGCCTCTTTATCAGCTTCTGAATAAACCTTATTTCCCTGGTGGTCAAAGAGGTATGGGCTGTATCTGACTTCGTTTCCCATCAGGAAACGAAGCTGCCGCCAATTCTTTTGGGTCCCTTGTGTTGGAAAGATTGGTAGTGAGACTAGCCCATTTGGTGTTATAAAGGGTTTTGCAGGCTTTCGTTAGTCGGTCTCTTATAGTGGCATATTGGCGTCTTAGTTCTCGACTCCACCCTCTTAGGTCAGCAATTTCTTTTATATCCCATAAAGAGCTTGGAGAAGCTGTAATTCTGCAGTGTTGGTAGGATGGGGTATGGTTCTGTGGGCTGTAAAAGAGATGCAGGCTTCCTTAGCTTCAAGGATGTCCTTGAACCATCTGTCTGTTTCTTGGTCAATCTCCAGAACAGGTCTCCCATCTAGCCCATGGCTATTTAAGAGGGTAATGTCTGGGTCATGGGAGGTGTATGTATTGCATAGTTCATTGTTTTTCTTGCTTTCTAGTGAAGGACGTTATGTTGAACTATTCTTAAATTCATCGTTTGGCTGTTTTGGCTGATGGTTGTTGTGTCTCAGCATACTCGTTCTTAATACCTTTTAGCTTGTGCCTGGCTTGGATCATGCTCCCATTTACCTCAATGGACCCTGCTTCAAGATGCCATTTGATTTACCCCTTTTTATTTATATAATTGCGGTTAGTAAAAGTGAATTTGAGGTTGCCATATTTAATTTCCTTCCCTATCATTATTTTATCAGAGTTGATATATTTCTTAAGGTCGTGCGCACAAATTTGGAGTCCTAAATCTTTTGGGTCAGCAGGGATTCCCCATACACTAGTTTTGTGACTGGTTTTTGCTTCCTCTGTTCTTTGCTGACTGTAGGTTCTGCTGTGTTTGTTTCTAATTCTTTCAATTCAAGGTGGGCTTTGTCGGTGTCCATTGTAGATCTGGAAGACCGCCCCAGAGTCGACATCATTAGGTAGGTCAACCTCAGGTAAGTTGGCAGTCCTGAGCCCTTTCTTGACCACATCTGCACAAGTTCCTGGTTTGGCTAGGTTGGCTAAATGCGCGTTTATTAACACTACTGAGAGGTCATTTGGGAGTGCTAATATTTGTTTAGGGGTTGCTCTTTCTAATGCTGTGTCTGCAGCTTTTTATAACTACCTTGCTGTAAGGGAGCTCTGTTCTTTCTTTTTCTAGTTTTTCGTTTTCTATTTTATTCATGATCTCATTCCTGATGTTACATTTTCCGGAAAGGGTTCTGTGATTTTCCCTACAGTTTATGCATTTTGGTTTATTTTTATTGGGGCATTCTCGGAAGATGTGCCCCTCTTGGGCGCATTCACTGCAGACTTTTTTATCTTTGTTCAGGCAGGTGGCTTTTACGTGTGCATACCAGTAGCACACCATGCCCTGTGGCACATTGATGTACCACTCGTACTCTATGTTCCTCGGTGGAATTGAGAACCAGAAGAGGCGCACTCCTGTTTCTTTGACCCTATCTGTCATGGCCATTGTTCTAAACTGGACTTTGATATGTGGCTTATTCATAACAAAGACATCGTCTACCTTTGCGTATGGGGCAGTGTTGATGATTTCTGCTTCGATGGATTTTGGTGTTTCTTTGAGAACTT
Source organism: Penaeus japonicus (assembly GCF_977035675.1). Lineage (NCBI taxonomy): Eukaryota > Metazoa > Arthropoda > Malacostraca > Decapoda > Penaeidae > Penaeus > Penaeus japonicus. The sequence continues at coordinate 39,273,985 of NW_028234407.1, read as the reverse complement.
CTGTGTCTATTTCCTTCAAGACGACTGTCATTTTGGCTTTCTTCTCTGGTGACAGGATTGGGGAGAAGCCAATGTCGTCTTCATATACATAGTTAGTACAATAATCGCCATGTAGCCATCATATGTAGGAAGGTGCTTGACGATCTTGATGTCCTTCATACCGAGTATCTTCAGTAGTTCTGTCCTCTTTTCAGGGAACGGACCTCCTTTGGCTTTGATCTGTACCTTCGGCATGTTACTTGTTGACTAGGTGGTTATACAAATAAAAAATGACAATCCGCCCTAGCCCTCGAGGTGAGTGTCTGGGAGGATGTAGGGTGGGTCATTATGACTTCTCAAGGGTGCCCTTTAGGGGAAGCCTATCCCTAATCATTTCTTAAAATGGCTGAGAGTGCCGGTGTTTCCCTAGATCCTCGCCTCCCCCCCCTTGGTGAGATTAGTCAGCGAAGTTCTCCACCCCCAAGGGTTCGTAGGCTAATCCTGTAGGCAGCAGCCCCCCAACAAACCCACCAAGATGAGGTTGGGAGCACCACTACTCCGCTACCAGACGAATCCCCTTCAGTAGAGAAGGTGAGGTCCAGGAACGAGGATAGAATTGTGTGAAGAGAGAACAATGAGTGCCTGTTTACACTAGGTGCTTTCCAACGGGCGTTAGCAAACTCGACATTAGAAACTACCACTCACACGAGGCGCTTTCAAACGCGGCGATAACGCGACCCTTGTGTTTGTGCGTGCGTTATATGTGTGTCTGTGCCAAACAATGCAGAGAGCAACAGACAGTTTCAACCAGGATGGATGTAGAAGAGGTAGCATGTGCTTGGGTCTTGAAGCGGCGCAAGCGGCGAGAATATATATATATATAGTATATATATAGTATATATATACCATATATATATGTATATATATATATGTAGTATATATATAGTATATATATAGTATATATATACCATATATATATGTATATATATATAGTATATATATAGTATATATATACCATATATATATGTATATATATATATGTAGTATATATATAGTATATATATATGTAATATATATATAGTATATATATACTATATATATATATATATATACATACATATATATATTTAATAAATTTAATTAAATTAAATTTGAAGCAGCGGAAGCGGCGAGAAACTTCCTCCACGTGGAGTATCCCAGGGGTTGCCATAGTAACTCACATTCTCTCTCCTCATTGGTAGCAGCCCAGCCAATTAGAGAGCGCGCTGCTTTCAAAGCGCCGCATTAGCAAGGGACCCCGACGTTGACGCGGCGTCAGACAAAACGCCGCGTCACGTGTGACCGGTTCCATAGACTACCATTGACTTTGCTAACACCGTGTTTGCTAACGTGAGTTGGAAGCGCCTCATGTAAACAGGGCCTGAGGGAGAGAAAGCGCACTAAAATGTGACCAAATAGTTTGTTTGTCTATCTACTGATAGACAACCAGTACTATTTGGAGCAGTGCAGAGTGTAGGCGTGTTGTGGTCTATGTCTTCCAACTTAAAACACAAAAATTAAATTGATTATCAGTGTCAATTAACAGATGAAGCTGACATACTATTAACAACTGACGAACTTCTTGCAGCAATTAAAACTGGCAAATCCCCTACACCTGGGGACAGTGGCATTACATATGACATTATCCGGCTCCTTGCTAAGGTACAGGCAAAGGAAAGAAATCCTCTTCTAGATCTCTTGAACTTAACCTATGCTACAGACACTCTGCCTACCTCCTGGAAACAGACAACCATCATTCCCATTCCAAAACCAGGACGCCCAGACGAATTTCGACCAATCTCACTATCATCCTGTCTCTCCAAAACCTGTGAAAGAATCCTTCTCACTCGTCTTCTTTATCAGACCAAAGACCAAATTCATCCATCTATTTTGGTTTCCAGAAAGGGAAAGGAACACAAATGTGTTTAGCACAGTACCTAAATGATAGCAAAGCACAGTCTTCATACTTCATAGACTTTAAAGGTGCTTTTGACAGAGCTTCTCCAACAGCAATTCTCCATGAATTAACTCTCTTGGGAGTTAAGGGAAAGCTACTGCTATGGATAAAGGACTATCTAACTACAAGGAAAGTTAAAGTATGGTACCAAGGTACATTTAGTGCTTTCGGTAAACTAGAGTTAGGTGCCCCACAAGGGGGAGTATTGTCCTATACACTATTTAACATACTTATGTACTCTATTTACCAACTGAACAATGAATTAGGAGACCTATGTAATATCATATCATATGCGGAT
>NW_028234407.1:39251712-39266712 GCF_977035675.1 Penaeus japonicus | reverse complement strand
CCTGATATCATTGTATTTTTCATGATTTGCATATGCTAAATCCGTCATGATTTCAAATAAAATAATTTTGTCATTGCCTTAGTTATCATGATTTTACTTTTTTACGGTACTCGATTTGATCGTGAATTATGATCACACCTACCATAATGTATTCGATTTCTTTAGTATGTCTACGTGTGGGGGTGGGAGAGCAGCTCTATATCAGGCAAAAAATTTAGTGAAAAAAGAGCTGGATGTAAAGGGATGGCATTCTTCTCAAATCAGACTTTGCCAGGCGATAAAGTTCCAAATGCATTTCTATTAACCTGTAGTCAGTAGTTCTGTAATTAGAGGATTACCCCTTTTTGAGTAAGCACTTGTGAATTCCAGAAGCCAATGGAAAATATAGGCATTGCTATAATTACGGTTTCTAGATGTTCTTAAGGTATTCCTCTGTTTAAATATATTCTATTCAAGAGACAAATTTGCTCACCTGCACAAGCAAGATGGTATTGGTTAAACAAACAAAAATGCAATATAATTCTTATTATATTCATGATAAGTTATCATTGATAACTTAACAGTGACTTCTTGATTACCATCAGTTTACAAGTGGCTAACTTATATATTGTTTATATTCTGATATATTTCACCATTTAATTTCTAGAGCTTTCAAACTCAGACTCACGTGAAAGGTTATGCAATGAAAAGCTTCAACAGTTTTGTACTTATATTGAGGTAATACACCTTATGCGGCCTACTAATAAAGAGGCTGGATATGAAGGCACTTTTTTCATCACCATCTACACCAATATGATTTTTGAAATCGTAACAACTGGTAAAGAAAGACATATAGAGTGAAGTTTACTTACCATGAGCATGAAAGATAAGAGAAAGATTAATCAGAGGAGACACAATCTTATTTATTACTTGCTTGATAAACAATGCAGACAAGATCACGAAAATAACTCAATTCAACATGAAAACTATAAATAAATGGCAATCCTTCTTCATGTGGCATCATAAAACATATTTTTCACCTAAAATGTGACTTGGTCTACTGAATAATTCTGCCCAGATTTATTAACTTTACATCAAGATATAATAACAATATAGTACATTGCAATGCAACTGAAAATAGATACTCATAAAAAGAAAACTCTCATAGCACCTGGAAAGCTATAAATCTAATGATCAATCCTTATCAACATAAAAACAAAACAAATAAATGGAACAACAGTTAAACTTTAGAAGTCCACTGACTTAACCATCACTGAGAACTATGAAAGTAAGGCAATCCCATAAAATGCTAGAAAGACAGCACAAAAAAGTATAACATGAAGAGATAACCTTTATAAGTAAATTTTGAAAACTCAAGTTCTTTCCTCAGAACCTTCATGCAATTAGATTACAATTCTAAAATATATGGGAGATTCAGAGCTCTAACCAGTATTCACTTCATTTTTGTCAATATAGAAATCCATTTTATGAATGACAATGATATTTATCTTTTGTTCTTGTAGTTTCTTGTTTCTGTTATTATTCTCCTCCTTTAACTATAACTACTACTATTACTAATTACTATTACTACTATCATTGCTATTACTACTATTTATGCTACTACTACCACTACCACTTCTGCTACTGCTACTGTTGCTACTACTACTACTACTACTTGTTCCTCATTGTTTCTTTATTGCATTTGTAAAACACTCCATGAATGTCAGGAAATATCAATATATTGTACAAAACATGTTTAGAAAATCTTACCTTTCAAATTATGCAACTATATCACATAATTTTTAATACTTCTCAGTGTTAATAGAGAAGATATACTATTCTGTACTAAAAATCAATAAGACCTCAAGAACCACATTCAGCACATGTACTTAATGATTCATTGAAAATTGTAATCAATAAATTATTATTTTCCCTATTTTTCTTGATAATGAACAAAAGTTTAACACATGCTTTAGTGACTACAGCATTTCATTTTAAAAAATCACCTTCAAAAATGGACATGCAGGAAGCAAAGGCGAATATTTCCTTTTATCCTTATTTACAAACTTATATAATCATCATAGCAACATTTCAAACATATCAATTTAGTGATTAGAACCTAATATAAGGGAACAGAAAATTTTGTATGTATTTATCATATGAAGGAGCACCATATTTTGAACAGATGTTTAACTTGCTCTTGAGGTTAATGTACATTGAAAATCATTCGCTTATTCCTTTTGAAGTATCACTTCTTCTCGTATCAAATCAGATAAATTCTTTAGACCCTGGAAAACAATAGGAGTGTCATCAGCATATACATATAATACATAATGACATTAATAACTGTCATACTTTAAGCTAATATGTCTCCATACTGCATATATAGATATAATATATTCATAATTAATGTGAATAGATTATCTTGTGCTAACATCTACATGTCTAAGTGTGATCATATGAATTTCATGCAATGTAGTTCAGTGCAACAATCATCAGTTCTATTACTGTCTTTTAATGACAACAATCCTACCTTATCCATTTTCTCTGGAGTGACAATGGAAAATGCAGCCCTCATATATGAACAAGGTGCAGTAGGATCACACATGAATGCCCTTCCTGGTACAAGAATAACATCCTTTTTCAGTGCTCTTTTCAGGATCATATCCCATGTTTCCTTCACCCCAGGAACCTGTTTGCAAAAGAAAATTTTTTGTTAGCAATTTTGTAACATGACCAAAAATCACCAGAAGAACTGCTAAACAACAATAACTAGCAATGTTGTGGCATGCTTGTAGGGGCAATACATTTAGTGTTACAAGCAAAATAGTAGTGGAGATGGGTAAGAAGTTAGCCAAAAAATCAAATTCCAAGGAAGATATTGAATACTGAGGAAACTATTAACCCATTAATGCTAGTTGACGTCCTATCACGTGGTCGAAAAATATCCCCGGACCCGGCTGACGTCCTGAGACATTGTGCATTTTCTCCCCGAGTTCTGGGAGGGGCAATTGTGACGGGCTGAAATATCAGTAATAGATCGCTAGATTGTTCTCAAATATAATCATTTTACATAATTTCTTAGACTCTGTTACTTTAGTTATAAGTGTTTGATTGTCATAAAATGAGATATAACGTTAAAAAAAATGACGTCACAGAAAACTACATGATATTGATGACATCATGGTAATTTCTGCTTCATTACTGTAACATGTTTTTCAACTAAAATAACTCCTCTGAACATGGCAATATTTTTACGTGCCTTTACAATGTAGATGCATTCATGAAAACCATAAGAATAGGGTGGATGAAAAACGCTCTGAGAGGATCAGTGCAGCCCCGTTCAGTGAGAAAACACCCTAGCACAAAGTGTTGCGCGCTAATTATCTTCCCAGCGTAAGTGGGAGTAGGCAAAAATACGTCCTGTCATGAAAGGGGTTAATAAGTATCAAATAAATATTCCCATTACTTTTCACCATACATCATGTCCTTTATACATTAACTTGCCTTAATCCAGAGGAACATTCCACCTGTTGGAACAGCCCATTCACATAAACCTGAAAACAAATGAGAAAATTATTATTATAAAAACATCATTATCATTAACTATTTAGTCCTTTTTATATTTCTGAAACCAATAGAAATATCATACAAGAACCCCCTTATGACTTATCTACTTGCAAATATATTTGTAAAGAAATATTTCAAAAGTATATATTTGTAAAAAACATACATTTGTTAAGAAGTATTTAAAAACTATAAATTGAAGATGTCCAAATGCCCTGCACTGACTTGGTCTTCAAAAAAATTCAATCTAGAATAAGTTCTTACCAAAAAACTACCTAAATAGTAAACATGATACTATAAATTCCTTCTTTTTTAAGAAAGAAAAAAAAAAAAAAAAATCACATACAAAATATATTATAATACCTAACAAGTAATTTCAAGTTCTAAAATATATTCATATCACTTTCCTACATGGTAATTTGCTATCTACCCTTCCTTTCAATCTTTTTCCCTATTCATATACTCTTATTTACTGTATTTCTTACAATCTTTGTATATGTTCCATAAAACTATTGCATATACAAGAGGAGAGACAATCATTTAAGGGCAACAAACCTGAAAGGTGTTTTTCTGCTGCAGCTACCATAGCTTCTCTCTGCTTGAAATAAAACTCCTGAACTGCTTCTGTATGTTTAAGGAATCCATCTTCTCCCCACATTTCAAGCAGCTCACTGATTAGTACCTTAAATCATATGATAACAATTTCTAAATTGCACAATGAATTTGTTCAACTACCATACTCCTTATATTGAAGAAATGCATTGTGGAAATGAATATCACAAATATTCCTACTTGTACATATCAGGGAACATAACATGAATTACCCTTTTCTACAAAAAAAAAAATAAAATAAAAAAAATAAATAAAATAAAATAACATCACATTTTATACATGTTATGGAAATCAAATATAAATCATATATAAATTACAACTTTAAAGTAGCCTTTCATAACTGCACTGTTACCTGAGATATGGAAGACGCATGCAGAATTGAAACTTGCTTGTGCAACACAATCCTTTCAACAAGTGGTTTTGGCCCAGTTACATAACCCAGTCGTAGACCAGAGCTTAGAACTTTAGAGAAGGAATCAAATCTGATCACTCTTCCCTCTGTATCCATACTCAGAAAACTAGGAGGGAAGTCCTGCAAGGTATTAAAATTTATATCAAGGTCAGGCTATAAATATCCAAAAAATTCGCAACATCAATTTCTACAATAACTAAATGATAAATCCAATCTGGTAAAATAATCATGGCTGATGACATAAAATCACAAACACTTTTCTCAGAGTCTTACCTTTAAGTTTCCAAACTGTACAAAGTAGTAAGGATCATCTTCAAGAATGATAAGGTTGTATTCTGAGGCGATGTTGTATATTTCCCTCCGTCGTTGCTCACCAACAGACACTCCAGTTGGGTTACAGGCATTTGGGTTGATGTACAGTACCTAAACATTGGAGTGTGACAGTTATACTAAATTAACAAGATGTAAATACTGATTGTAATAAGTTATACTTCTAACTGTATGCCAAAAATAAGAAAGAAATACTTATTTTGGAAATTGGTCTCCACTCATAATTATTCCAAAATTCAAAAGAAAGATCCTACAATGATTATTAATAAAAAAAAAAATTGTCAAAAATATCACAGCAAAATAACTTCCAACATTTACACCTTTATCAATCTTACTTTTGGTACTCCTGTCTTGACATCTCTAATTTCCTCTGGTTTCCACTGAGACAACGCCTCTTTCAAGGCTTCAGGATTCATGCCTTCATGATCACACTGAACTGCGACATAACGTGGTTCAAAGGGGTTTAGCTGACAAGAGAATAATTACGTACATTAGGATCTCAAAACCATATATGGAATATTGGGAGCAATGTACCCCTAGCTCCTGACACCTCTGATTTACAATTCATATATCTACAAAATAAATAAAGAAAATAGATATCTGGTATATATGCTTAGCCAACCACACTATACTGTAACATATATACATCACAGCAAGGTTGTTAAGTAACTAAGAAATCTTTTGATATAGCCAAGACATCATAACATCAAAACTGCTAGTTCACAAATCAATCAATTATCTTAATAAAATAAAACACCCACACATACAAATCAAATACTCACAATGGACAGAGTACCAGTGTAACATGGTTCCTGAGTCACAACAAAATCCCCTGGTTCAATCATCATTTCTAGCGCCTTACACAAACCATCCTGGCTCCCTGCTGTGACAATGAGGTCAGTATCAGCCCATCGTGGTGGCGCATGGAGTTTTTCAGTTAGGGACTTTAGCTTTTTCACTAATGGTGGATATCTGCATGGTCAGGAAGATTTGAGAAAAGAACGATGAAAAAATATGAAACACATTTGTCATAAGAATTTTTTGCATTGGTAAAAAAATATTTCCTTATTCATAGACCCATAAAGGATAATGTAAATAAAATTAAGATTGAATTATACTATATTATATATCATATCATCAATAATATATAATATATAATGTGAGACATTTCCTTTATAAAGGCAGTATAACTGTTCACAACAGAATTGTATAGAGACAGAAAAATAAGCAATAACATTATAAATAAACCAAAATGTTACTTAATGATAGGGTGTTTCCAAAGACCCGGAGGATGTGCTTTGCAAAGGCTAAGAATCTTCAATATGTCTTTTGGCATGGCACAGCTTGCAGACCTCCTTGGCAATTCATCTCCAACAAACAACCTAGTCCAAGCTCTCTCTTCCCAGAATATATAAAGTGGAGGTCTGTTTGCCTTTACCAGAGAAACACGGAGGCCAAGATACCTAACTTCCTACTTACCCAGCTGTTGGACCATACTGCAAACAGTCCGTCATCAGCTTTGGGTGGATAGTGATTGCCCGACCATCCTTCATGGTCACAGAAGCGGCTTGAAAAGGAAACATCTGTGGGTTTGGCAGTCCCCCTGCCATGAACACCAGTTCCGGTGATGCATCGGTTAACAAGTTGGCTGAAATGATACGAGTTGTGTTAAATCAGCACGCTGTCTTTACAATAAGCAGGTATTAAATTTGCAAATCCCTTTTAATTGGTCAAATCATTCCAACTAGAGGAGAATATATGAGTGAAAATAAATATTTAAAAGATTAAATTTCTTCTTAATTTTGACCTTCAACAAATTATACAATAATTTGGTGACGTGTATTTTGGACATTTACAGTAAACCACTTTGGACAAGACACAACCATCTCTATAGAAACAACAGAAATGCTTAACTTTAATGCAACAAGTTACAATCCCATTCATTTCACTGAGAAAATACATTCAGTGTTCAATTAACAAGAGTTTAATAAATACCTTACACACAAAAATCAGAACTTCACCAAAACTACTCACTTAGTTCACGTATCAAAGAAGGCTGTCGATTCTGGGACAATTTCGTTAAAAATCTTGAATAGTTCATCCTAAAATTGAATAGAAAGGAAAATAACAATGGCAATATTTCAATATATATGCAGCCATGATAGAATGAACATTATCAAGGATCTAAAAGAAATAAGATCAATTACAAGAAAATAATAATAAAATGACAATGATAAAATAATACTAATTATAACAGTAATTAAATAATTAATTAATAATAATGACAGTAATCATAATAATGATAATAATAATAATAGTAATAATGATAATAATAATAATAATAATAATAATAATAATAATAATAAATAATAACAACCATAATGATAATAATGACAATAATAATAAATAAACAGACAAATAAAAATCAGTCAACAATACCCCAAAATAAGTTCTTTTGCACAGCCAACTTAGAACATTTTGGAAAAAAAATAAAAGGAAATAAAACAGAAAAGGATCACAATTATACCCTTATACATATATATTTTCTACTTATATACCATAAGTATTTACTTTTCATCCTTTCCTGATCTCTTAGTTATATAAATTTCCCTTTTATATGTGGATTTAAGTGTTTCATTTAATGATAATTAGGGCCCAGTTTTACAGGAATAATCATACTGATTTTTGCTTTCCCTTGTTATTAGGATCAGTATCAATAACAAACACAGAAGATCTCTTCGTACATGCAAAAAAGAAAACAGAAAAACAGAGGATCTTATTATAAATAAATCTATGGTTCTCCCATCATAAATCCTCAAGGTCATAGTGCTATGTATGTTTTAAGATGATATTTCGCCATACCACAGCCACACCTTCGAAATAACCATATTGTTATGAATTCATCGAGAGAAAAGAAAGAACTTAATTCAAACTCATTTACATAAAGAAAGTATTTTGAGACCCTTGCTGCGACGACCTCTGGTGATGTGTCTAGACCTGAAATAATGGCTACATCTACTTGGAATATATATAAATATCTGTTCAGAAGGTGAGGGGACATCTCTGGAGATCGGAGAGAGTGACATACCTTGATGACAAGAGAGATAAAAGGAGGAAAAGCTGGAGGAAATAAGGACGTCAGCTCAGCTGACTTTTAAATGACATTTTTTACATCTTATTTTGGATCCAATCTGTGAGTGATCTTTTTCAGGACTTCGGCCTCTTTCTGTGATAATCTTATTGTACAACAGATCTTTGATGAATGATTAATGCTCAAAGGAGAATGAGTAATGCAGACTATTTCTTGAACTGTGCCGCTTTTCGTTACACTCATACCAAAAAATATATTTTATTGACATCACAATCTTCTAATAGTCTAATTCTCTATTATACATGCTCTGTACTTTAACTAACTTTTAGAAATTACCGTCAAACTCGCCGTCCCCTCCTTCCCCTATCCGGCATCGCCTCAGTTGCAAAGGTTTCTTTCCCAGAACACTCCCAATCAATCCTAAGCAAAATATATCGCAAAGAGCGCTCGCCAAAATGCTCTTCTTCTTCTTTCTTCTTTTATAGGGTTTTAGACTACTCTACAGTCTATATTCCCTGGATTCTTTTCTGTGTTTTTTCTAGGTTATATGGGATTTTTATTCCAAGTGCTTCAATTTTGTTTTTGAGTCTGTCTCTAAGTTAATATTTTTGTACTGTATATTTTTGTTTATACAAAAAGCTAACCCTCCTCCTGTTTTATCTTGTCTATCCTTTCTTATTATGTCATAGTTTTGGATTTTTAAGTTATCTTTTTCTTTCAACCATGTTTTGCATAATGCGATTAGTATTGGGTTTTCTTTATATATCATGTAGTTTATTTCTATTTTTTTTTGTTTAGTATTGATCTTGGATTCCACAAAATTATATTATCCATTTAAATATTCTAATAAGTCCTTGATAAGTGGGGTTATTTCTGATATTGTTTCTGTAATGGTTGTTATTATTGATGTTTTAGCATTACATCTGTTCATAATGTTTGAAAAGACTTTTGTTATTTCTTTTATGAAGGTAATTCATGAAAATTCTTTGTCACTACTGTCTATGGCTGTTTTTTGTGATTTTCCACTCAATCATGGAGTTGGTAAAGACCATGTACTTGGTGATTCATCCAGATTTTTATTTATTAAATTCTGAGTCAGGCTATTTCTCTGTTTATGTTTGATTGGGGTTTGTTTAGCTGGGCTAATTAACCCATTCCCGACGGGGGAATTCTAGCCTAGAATGTCCAAATGCCGGGGCGTTCATAATTAAATCAATTGATTTGTTCCGCCCTATGGGCTTTTGTTAAATCTTCATAATTATCTGATTTGTTCTTCCTATTTTCTTTTTTCTTTTTGTCATTTTTTGGGGTTATTTGTCCTGGGTTGATGCTTTGTTCTTGTGATAATGTTTGAGCATATGTTGGTTTTATGGTTTGTTGTGAGTTGTTAGTAGTTTTCTTGTTTATGTCATGTGTATCTCCTAATGTATTTTGTGGTTGAGTAGTCTGTGTGTTGTTTGATGTTGTAGTGTTAGGCTTCACTTTTTTATTTTGTGAGATGGGATTTAACTATTGTGGAAGTTTTTTAACTTCGTAGTTATTGGGTGTTGTGTTTTTTTTGTTTATTTCTTGTGCTTGTATGTGTACTTTGCATGTTAAATGTGCTGGAATGTGTTGTTCATCACAAAAGAAACAGTAAGGGTTATTTATACATTCTTTAAAATTGTGATCATATTGGCTACACTTACTACATCTGGTCCTATTTTTACATGTTAGTATGCCGTGTCCATACCTTAAGCATTTGAAACATTTGGGAATTGGGAAGATGTACTGCTGAACTGAATATGAAGTATGACCTATGATTACTTTTTGTGGGAGAATCCCTTGGAAAGTTATTCTTAAAGATTTTGAGGGGATCCATTTTGCTTCACCATTTTTGTCTTGATTTCTTTTGTTTATTCTGATTATTTCTGTAATTTTTGAGTCCTGTCCCCATAATGTTTTAATTTTTTCTTTATCTCTTGCAGATCTATATCTGTATCCACGGGGAATATTGTTCCATATGTACAACCAGAATTTACACAAGAGGATGGTTGTTTGCAATTTATCCTCCAATTGCCCAAGGTTTTAATTGCATCAAGAGGTTGAAATTTCGATATGTCATTAACCTCAAACCTTATTGCTTTCCCAATCCCTAATACTCTCAATGAGCTTTCAATGATATATTTGTGGAATACTGATTGGTTTATTGCTTCAGTTAGTTTATTGGGATTATTAAAGTTTGAGGTTATAGTTCATCGTCCATTTGCATTAATATTACATTCTCATTATTAGATACTTTCGTTTCGATGTCCAAAGGTTCCCTTGCTTCTTGTTGTTGGCGATCTATTGTATTTCTTCCGGCTTGGTCAAGTGGTGGGAATTTTAAGTAATCGAAACGCGGTTGTTTTGAAATTGGATTTTCACCGTTTTCTAAACTGTTTTTTCTTCTTCTTTAATTTTGTAAGTCTTGTTCCATATTTTTATCTTTTTTAGGATCCTCTCCTGAGTCAGTAATGTTTGTTGACATTTGTACGGCTTGAGTCTACTTTTTCTTATGATTTCCCGAGCACTGTTTACACCTCGGTGTCTAATGCGCGAATTCCAAATATATTTTATTGACATCGCAATCTTCTAATAGTCTAATTCTCTATTATACATGCTCTGTAATTTAACTAACTTTTAGAAATTACCGTCAAACTCGCCGTCCCCTCCTCCCCCTATCAGGCATCGCCTCAGTTGCAAAAGTTTCTTTTCCAGAACACTCCCAATCAATCCTATTCAAAATATATCGCAAAGAGCGCTCGCCAAAGTGCTCGCTAAGCCGTTCGTATGTCGAATGGGGAGAAGTTCTTCTCAAATGTGTTATGCGACAATGGATCTAGATTATAAATGTTAAATATTATCGAGATTAAGAAATTTAATTAAAAAAGTATACTTGATCATACATATATATATTCTAGTGATTATGACGTCTTTAATAAGTGCTCAATATTATTATCCAAATTGTAAAGATGTATGTGAGATCAATGTGGCCTTGTAAACATGGCGCTGTCCAAGTACACCAGCAATGAGACCGGAATTCCTAAATGGCAAATTGCCCTCGCCGTAGGAGGAACTGTGGCTGCAACAGCTGGTATATATTACTTCTTGTTCAGAGACTCCAGTAAAAAGGGATCTCAAACCAAGACACAGTCGAAGAAATCTAGAGATTCGACTGGAAGTGTCGCGTCTCCTCCGAGCGAAGCAGAGTCCACAGGAAAGGCAGACGACGCCGCAAATCTAGTGAGTTTGGAGTGATTCTTTGAATTATTTACAAGGACTGATCTTATTTATAACCTGATAGATCCAAAGTATATGTTAGTTTGACACGATGGCAGATCAGCTAAAATTAAGATCCATGGCGATATTTGAATGGTATTTTGTTTGTCTGAGGTTCACGAAAGTAGACCTATAGGATTATTAACGTATACGTTTCCGAGTATCATTTCAATGAGGCTCTTATATATTGTATCTTTTAAAATGTATCTTAGGCAGGTACATATGGAGCTGACATCAAACATTGACTATGTAAACACATTTTTTGAGATCCTTCATTTTTTCCAGTTGAATCCAGCATTCATTCTTGATACAAATGAACCATAAGTATGATATTACTCCCATTAGATGGGAAGACTATGTTGGGTAACAGAGAAATTGTGTGTTGAAAGGCAAAGCTCAAGGTGAATCAATTAACAGGCTATAGTAGAACGCACTCACAATATTTAGGGGGCTCTCCCCCATTAGACGACTAGGAAAATTTAGATAAATTTTCCAAATAACACAGCATTACTAAATACCACAAAAGTGGTATTGATGAATTCCTCTTAACCTCTACTGTTCATATATGGTGGAGATAATGCGTGCCTCTACCCCTGGACCTCACAATCTAGGTCCTGTTTTTTAAGGCACTTCATGCTATCTTGTCCTACTTCGGCGCATATTTCGTATGCAAAATCTTAACCCAGTTAACTACCTAACTTTGCCTAGTTTTGAATTAAGCCCTAGTCAAGGGGGCTTACCCCCCCATGGGCCCCCCTATTTAGGGCACTTCATGCAACATACCTTGTGCAAAATACCTTGAAAACCACCATCCTTGCCCTGTAATTCAAACATGGCTGTGTTTACATATTTACGGCTAGCGACAAGCTGTAAACTGAAACCCCCAATGAATTACCTGCATGTACTTTCAATAGATGGCACAATATCCCCCATTCTTTACAGTATAATTATAGTGTGCCCTCTATTGAGTGGTTGGGTCATTATCAGTCCTAGTTTCCTACCCTGAGGAATATATGAGACGAGGCTCAGTTGCTGTCATCATGGAGCAGTGTGAGGGTTATTTGTGGTGGGTCACGGCATTTTCATGTACAGAACTAATTACGTACTCAAGTACCACGAATTTCCCTGAATAGGGGAGGTCCACAGGGCGACATAGCCCCCTCTTAGTAGAGGCTGACTTCAAAACTGGGCAAAGTGAGATAGGTAATTGGGTTAAGATTTTGCATGGGAAATATGCCCCGAAGTAGCGCGAGGTAGCAGGAAGTGCGTTAACCCATTCACGCCGGGGCCGTTCTGCCTTTGCATAGTTGCAATACCAAGGTTTTCGAACGCATAAGCCTAACGCCTCAAGATTCTCGGACGCACAAGCCGCAAGCCTGGACTGCCCGTTCGCTCACCCCAAGCGCCGGCCTTGCCCTCATATCTCGTCTCCGGCGTCTGACGCAAAAAACACAAAATGTGTCATCACGTTAACTGGCTTAACCCATTGCGTACGGGTGTCATGACATACATGACATAGGAGCTTTGGCCTGACGATGGGCATCATGATGTACATGACGTTCGGGGATTTTGGATCACTGTGCTATTTTATTTTGCTATGAAAAAGGAATGAGTGATGATGGCTACTGCAGTCATAATTACTATAATTACCGTAATATTGTGCTAACTTAACGTCCAAAACCTAGATGGCACCACTTTTTCCTGGCACCAGCAGGAGAGAGAGCCTTGAATGGCACCCATCCACGGTCTCTAGCAAGCACTGTCTCTATAGAGCGATGGCACACACTAAGTTGATGAACCCTTGCTCTAAAGTACCGCCAATGAAGGATGTGCAGGCAGAACGAGAAGAGGGAGGTGACTTAATCCATACCCAGTGACTAAAATGTGCTCCTGTGCCAATATGGATGCTTTTCACTGTGGCACTCACAGTCACAAGCACAGGTTTCATTCCTCTTCCCTACCTCTTCTTGTTATCTTTATTGTAGGTGGTTATATGTTTCGTATACGTTCATGACAGCACAAAAATACGAAAAATAAAGTTGCCTTTTGTCCTCCCATACAACAGCAATACTTCTATCACATTGAGTATAAAGAAAGTAATGAGCTAATATGGATAATATACTACAATTTTAGTCAACTGCAGCACTGATAGAGCCTGTCATATGGCACATATAAGTATCTAAACTCAATAAAACATGAAAAAAAAATAAAACACAAAAAACGCTCTAGTTTTACAATGAATGACTGAAAGAGAGTGGGATGATTCAAATTATATTGCTTCAAGCGGTCTCTTTCTAAAATAAAACTTATCCTGGAGGATCGGCATGCAAATTTATCTCCGTCTCCAATGGGTTAAGAAAGGGGGAGTCCAGGGAGGTGAAGCCCCCTCTTGGCTAGGGCTAACTTGAAAACTAGGCAAAGTTGGGTAGGTAATTGGGTTAAGATTTTGCATATGAGATATGCTGGGAATTCATATTTTGCCCTGCAATTTCCCTGATCTACTTCATGCCCTCCCCTAGTATCGGGACCCAGATTGTGGGGTCCAAGGGTGGAAGCGCGCATTATTTTCACTATATATGAATAGTAGAGGTTGAGAGGAATCCTTTGATAATACACTCGTGGTATCGATGCGCTATTTGGAAAATTTACCAAAATTTCTATAATAGGTCTGCGTCATAAAACCTGACAAATTATTGGGGTGAGGATAATGTATCCCATGGATTTTGTGGGTTAAGATTGTTAAATAACCCATCAAAAATTAGTATCCAATGGACGTTTACTAATAATCACATATAACATGGTTTATTTCTATCAACTGTTAAGTATAGATCATTAAAATGTTGGTACTTTACAATTTAATCACCTGCTTGGTGTACCATGCGCACAGTGATTGCGGTAGCCATGGCCTGAAGCGATTTTCAGAGGGAAGTTTTAAAGGGTTGCTTTCGGGGTATTTTTAGGTCTACTAAATCCTAACTCAACAACCAACCTAACCTTACTTAGTTTTGAGGTTAGCCCTTGCCACGGGGGTCCTTTTCCCCCTCCTGGATCAAAGGCCCCCTCCTGGATCCTCCCTTTTTCAGAGCACTTCATGCTACTTACCTTGATTTTTTGGTTTTTAATAAATTTAGAATTATAAGATCAGTTTTAATCATATCCATTAATTAAATTAAACATGTGCCCTTAACCCATTCCCGACGGGGGAATTCTAGCCTTGAATGTCCAAATGCCGGGGCGTTCGAATTATTAGGCCTAAATCAATTGAATGGCCGGCACAATACTGTGCCGCCCGGCAACTGGGCTTTTGAATGCGCGGTACACATGCTGTACCACCCGTCCTGTGTGGGTTAAGCTGATATTAATACTTACATGTGCATGCGCAACATTATGGCATAGTCCAAGCTGTGGCTCTGTGAAGTAAACATGTCTTGCCAAGTAAACATCTCTCCCCATGCATGCAGGTTATGAGCATTTTCAGAAGTTTGTGTCGTTCTTGTTTATTGATTGCGTAAAGAATATTTTTGTATTCGGTTTCTAGGAATTCATCTTTAGAAATTTTGATTTGGTCTCTGATGCAGACTTATTCTAGAAATTTACCGACCACTTGAGCCATTAGTCACGGTTTTAAATAAATATTTATACAGAAGGATGTCTGGTTTACTTTGTCTGGCATCCATGACTGACTCTGCCTTTGCAACAGATCATGCCA
>NW_028234407.1:39236712-39239212 GCF_977035675.1 Penaeus japonicus | reverse complement strand
TTACTCATAGCACAATAAAATAACATAGTGATCCAAAATCCCCAAACGCCATGACGCCCATTGTCAGGCAAGAGCTCCTGCGTCATGTATGACGAAAAAACACGTCATCCGTCGTTAACACATTGCAGACGGAGATAAATTTGCTTGCCCAGCCTCCAGGATAGGTTTTATTTTAGAGAGAGACCGCTTGAAGCAATATAGTTTGAATCATCCCACTCTTTCAGTCATTCATTGTAAAACTAGAGCGTTTTTTGTGTTTTTTTTGTGTATTTTATTGAGTTTAGATACTTATATGTGCCATATGACAGGCTCTATCAGTGCTGCAGTTGACTAAAATTGTAGTATATTATCCATATTAGCTCATTACTTTCTTTATACTCAATGTGATAGAAGTATTGCTTTTTTATGGGAGGACAAAAGGCAACTTTATTTTTTCGTATTTTTGTGCTGTCATGAACGAATACGAAACATATAACCACCTACAATAAAGATAACAAGAAGAGGTAGGGAAGAGGAATGAAACCTGTGCTTGTGATTGTGAGTGCCACAGTTAAAAGCATCCATATTGGCACAGGAGCACATTTTAGACACTGGGTATGGATTAAGTCACCTTCCTCTTCTCGTTCTGCCTGCACATCCTTCATTGGCGGTACTTTAGAGCAAGGGTTCATCAACTTAGTGTGTGCCATCGCTCTATAGAGACAGTGCTTGCTAGAGACCGTGGATGGGTGCCATTCAAGGCTCTCTCTCCTGCTGGTGCCAGGAAAAAGTGGTGCCATCTAGGTTTTGGACGTTAAGTTAGCACGATATTACGGTAATTATAGTAATTATGACTGCAGTAGCCATCATCACTCATTCCTTTTTCACAGCAAAATAAAATAGCACAGTAATCCAAAATTCCCGAACGTCATGTATGTCATGACGCCCATCGTCAGGCCAAAGCTCCTACGTCATGTATGTCATGACACCCGTACGCAATGGGTTAACGGGTTAAACACTTTCATAATCCCTTTAAACATAAAATGAAGAATACAAGGCATCAGTAACATGAACAGGTGAGAGGTACAGCAAATTTATATAGTGCCACTTCACTCTCCTTGTGGCTACTAGTGAGGACACTGCTCTCAGGCAGTCAGGCTGTCTTTACCCCAGACTGAGTTTCCAGTTAGTGTTTTACCTCATTATAAACTACTTTTTGATTTTTCTTTTGGTGTTTTTCTCAAAAAGATAAAGTTTTATGTTCAACATGTATAGTCAAGCAAAATACCTATAGGTGGGGGGTAGGACCCTAGTTGCTAGTTAGTCTTTAGGTGCCAAAAAGACTGTAAAATGGTATTTCTATACTTTTTTCTGGCAAATAATAAAATGTGTGTAACAGCTATATGTGCGCAGATCCTGGGAAACTCCAAGCAATGATGCGGGTTAGGAAAATTAGTCAGTGCTTTTAGTTTTAGAATAGTACTGTAAAACTTAGCCATGTGGTGGCCGATTGTTGTACAATCCCCCCCCCCCCCACCTCAACAAGGATGTTGGCCTTAAGTGTCTGTGTGAGAAAGAAGCAACCAAAACTTGTGTTGTTGCTCAAGTACTATCTGGCATCCCTTACCTCTCACTTCCTATCCTCACTTAATACCTGAAGACCAAGCTTGTGTGTCTTTTGACTGAATTAGATAAAAATATAAAAGGTAATTTATGACTTAGAACCTTTTAAGCTTTGCCATAATTTTCTGAAATCTTATCTCATACCAATATTTTCATTTTTTCTTTGCCATTATTAACTACTTTTATAATGTGTAAATAAGATTACTGATGATTTGAATTTGTCAAAAATAAACTTGTCTTTAAGTATTGCATAGTAGCTTTGAACCCGTTGTAGAAGAGTTAAAATCTTACTTTTCTTCCTACCCTTCTTTCTCCTTTTCTTACAATTGATTTTATGGCTCAATATAGTATTTATAGATATATGCAACATTGGTAGATCCTGTGATATGACACATAAATCTCTCAATATAGCATTACACAAAAAGGTGATGAACATAAAAATGACTAGTTTTACAATGAGTGACTGAAAGAGAGTGGGAAAAGTCAAGTTATGTTGTGTGAAGCTGCCTTACTATGAAATAAAACCCATCCTGGAGACTGGGCAAGCAAATGTATCCCCCTGTCTGCAGTGGGTTAATATGGTATTTTTTTGAGAAACATTAATATACTGTTGATATTTGCAGGTCGCATGCATGCCAAGGAATCAATGGAGAAAAGGGAGCCTATAATGCCATCAAAGCACTTCATTAAAACCTTCTTTGAGTCCTTTGCTGAGGATCCAATTTTCAATTCTGTTGACAAGGAGAAGGAAGGGGATGTGGATGAGACAGAACATCCTCCAGAGAAGAATGTTACTAACAAGTAATTACACCTTACATCTATCTATTATTTATTTCATTGTTGGGTTAAGAGGGTTGTAGACCATGTTCAATGGGGAGGCAAAAGGAATGGCTGAAGA
>NW_028234407.1:39216712-39224212 GCF_977035675.1 Penaeus japonicus | reverse complement strand
CTGCCTGACATGCGTAACCCAATCAGCGGCACATACGGCTGTGACGTCACACCCACGCCGTGCCTCAGCCAATCACAGCCACGCTCACGCTCTCGCTCACGCCACTCTAGCCCAGAAACTTTATAGAAAAAATATTTAATTTTTTGCTCGATAAATATTTATATAAAATTTTCTTTTACACCCATCATCATGAAAGCTTCACATATTCCTATTTAAAACAAGTACTCCTAAAATGATAACTTAGATTTATTTTAAAAATTTATTTTAATTATTCATACTAATTGGGGTATAATTAACCGTATGTTAATTAACAGGATAGATTCTTATTTACTTTCAAAACCTATTTAACTAAACAAAACTACCCAAGACCTTTCATTTCATGTATAATGCTTACATATTCGTACGAATTCTATATGCGTTATCAGTGTTTAACTTTGATCGCGATTTACTCAAAACTACGAATTTCGGGTTATGATTGTTTGGCGCACGGGGCCTCATATGATCTATATTTATATATATATATTTTTTTATAACTATTTATAATATATGTATATATATGTATAAATATATATACATATAATAAAATATATATATTATGTACATATATATACACATATTTATGTTTATATGTATATATATATATGTACTTATATGTATGATTATATTTTTATGTTTATATTTTGTCAGAGGTTTTTCTTTTTAATGGTACTATATTTACTTCTAGTGGCTATCTGAAAGCACGTCAGCACTTGCAAGAAGGAAACTATGGAGAAATTATTGAATGTTGTCAGAATGAATTGGCCAACCCTTTAACCCCTCACAAGGTTGAAGCCTTGCTCTTACGGGCAACTCTGTATCAGCTTCGTGGGGAAGGCAAGAAAGCTATGGATGACCTCACTGAGCTCATTAACATAGAAAATGCACCCTTAAAGGTTAGAAAGATTTTATTTGATTGCTAGTCTCTTTAAATAAGACATTCTTATACTGATTTATTTTAATTCTGCAAAATTGTGATGCTTATTCAAGTTTGTAAATGTTTTTTAAGCTTATTTATAGCATTGATAAGGGCTGGCAGTATAGGAGTTATAATTTTATAAAATTTTCCTTCCAGATGCGTGTGAATGCTCTTGTGAAGCGTGGATCCCTACACATGCAACATGAAAGAGTAGATGATAGTTTGCGTGACTTTGACAAGGCTGCATTACTAGACCCAAGTAACTGTGATGTTTTTCATCATAGAGGACAGGTGAGTTTCTTTTTTAAAAGTGCAAATATGGATAACAATAATGAAATACCTACAAGGACATTTGAATGGTACAGTTTTACTAGACATCAAATATTCTTCATAGATTGTTAAAAGGTTGTGGATGTATGTACACACAAAATTTGCTGTAAATCAAGTGATTCCTGTCTTACTAGTGAAAATTTATTCTTAAAAAGTCTTTATGCATTTCACTCTAGAAATAATTAAAAACTGCCTTTAGATTGCTTGTAAATTTTGTCAACTCTATTTACATATTTACTCAGGGGTATGTGGTGTATAATCAATGCAGTACAACCATTGCAGTACAACCTTTCCTGCACCATAGAATATAACAGAGTTTAGTTGATAAGAAAATACAGCAACGTAGAAGTTTGCCTTGTATTTATTTCTGCTGCACCAGTGACACCTTGATTGAACCATTTTCATCCATGTTTAATCATGTTTGATCTTGAGTACAAATCTTGATGTGGATTATGTGCAAGGGGTATTACAGGTATTCATAATGGTGATAAAAGTAGTGTGACATCAATCCCAGCTGTACCTGTTTGACAGTCATCCACATAATATATTAACCTGTTAATGCCAGGTGACGTGATATCAAGTCGTGGTGGCAGCACTTGTAGCTGGGGACATAATATCACATCACAGTTTTTTTGTATGGCTGGCACATTGGGTGATTGTGCGCAGAGGGTGGTCGCGTCTAGAGAGGGTGAATAGCCCAAGGTGTTAGGCTTACATACTTGAAATGCCCCAGCGTTAAGACTGGGTAGAGCCTAAAATGCCTTATAATCAGGTTTAAGCATTTTCATTCAACCCACTTTAATTTTAGGCATCACCCTTGCTATCCTATTGAGCTTTTATAGTACACAAAGTGTTTTAGATCTTTTTATCATAATTGTAATACTGCTCATGTTGAATAGCAGAAAACTTGAAATAAAATGGCAGAACAACCTTCCATACACTTTTCTTAAGACTGGAAGATGAAATTCAGTAGGACATCAGATCTATTGCCTCATTATTTTTATAGTGAGGTCATGGGGCATCCACTGGAGTATGTGGAGTATGGAGTACGTCGGGACTGGTGTATGTGGATAAGAACCATTTGTCTTCAAAGACAGTGTGCCCTTTCCCCATGCTACCACTCAATTCCAGTAAATCCAGTGCTGCCTTTATTGAGGCTGGCACAGTGCTCTTATCCTGGCCCGTGTAAATCCGGAAACATGAAGTGTATCCGCTAGACGGGCTAGTACTGGCCAATTTGTACACTTTCAAACCAAACCTAGCCCGCTTGTTTTTCTTGAAGGTGACAAACTTCATTCACCCATGGAACTTCCGCAAAGACTTGTCTAAGGTAATGTCTTTCTCAGGAACCAAGTTCTCAACAAAGGCAGTGTTGAGGGTGTCTATAACCGTTCAGAGTTTCCCCAGATGCCTCTTGGGAACCTCTTCCCCATCCTCCAGTTGTGCAAAATGGAGGTGGGTTGTAAGTGGTCAAATCAATCCCAGGACATTGTTTGTGGAAATAGCTCAACATGAACGGTTGGGTGATGGGACCAGAAATCCCGGTAATAGGGAAGTTTGTGGAACCCCATCGTCACCCACAGACCAAAGTATGCCATCAGCTTCTCCTTGGACATGGGAGTCCACTTCTTCATGTGAGGGGAGACAGAAGGGGAGATACCTGCATTCCTAGAAAACAAAAATCAAATGTCATGAACACAATTCCAAATTCGATAAATGGCTTATATGTACACAAACTGTAATAACAACAAAAACAGTAAAAAATTATGAACCCACCTTTTGGTCTTGCAGATGATGTGTTGAAGGTGATCGTCCATGAAAAAACTCTGGAAGATCTCAAGGGGACTGCTGGTTGCATCCAGGTCTACCTTGGCCCTAGGAGAACCAGCAAACCCAAACCTTTTCAGTTCATTATCCTTCTTTCGCTAAACAAAATTAGGAGTCCCAGGTTTGTTCCTCTGCCGCACACTGGAGGCGAAGGTAGACACTGGCTCGTCACTGTCGAGGGTTGTGTCCTACTGGCTGACATAGTCTAGCTCGTCCTCCGGGTTTGCACCATTATCACTATCCTCCTCTGCCTTGCTAGTAACGTATTAGTCCCTGCTACTCTCCCCATCAGAGGAGTTGTCAGGGGACGTCAGTCTTTGTGAGGCAGAGGAAGCAGGTCTGTGGCGTATCCCAGATGTTCATTGCTGGGGCTCATCAACATCTGAACAGGAGGAGGGGAGGAGCAGCGTTTGGCGCGGTCTCTTTGGAGCCTTATTGAGTGATGTATAGGGAGTCAACAACCTCCTCATATACCCAAAGTTTTCCTCAATTTCCTGTCAGGTTTGACTAATAGGAACTTCATATCAAACAACATGGTAGAAGTAGACCAGTCAGGTCAAGGGAATGATGTTACATCCTGTGACGTTGGTCACACGTGATCTTATGTAAATGGTGATGCGGGACTCGCATGACAAAATATCGTGACTTCATGTAAATAATGATGAGCGATTCACAAGACAGAATGTCATCATGGCATCACTTGTGGTGATGGGAAATGCGTGTGATTTCATGTAAAATCTCTGATTTTACTCTTTTACTTTACTTGCCTCCTGCTGTTGCAATGCCGGCACTCAGTAAAGGCAGAAATGCAAACTTTGTGTGTAAACGTATAGTTTCAATAAATGTGTGACACCTGGTAAATGATTTTCAGGGACATCACACAGGTGTGACACACAGCATTACACACTTTTTGCCATGTCATATATACACAACACCTGGCATCATTGGGTTAATGAGATATGACTATTATTAACAATAATTCATCATTTTCCTCACAGATATTGAAAACATTGTTTATTTGTATTCTTTACTTTATTGAATATTATTTATTTTTTATATAATTTTGTTTTTATTTGTTTTTAATTTCTTTCTTTTCAGATCCATCTCTTGATAGGTAAAGTTGATTCTGCAATATCAGATTTCAAGAAAGCTGTAGACCTCAACTCAAACTTCCCTATTGCCTTTGTTCAGAAGTGTTACACTGATTACAGGTAATAACATGAGATACCAATAGACTTGTAATATAAATTATGTGAATATATATATATATATATATATATATATATATATATATATATATATATATATATACATATATATAAATATATATATACATATATTATGTATATGTATAATGTATATATATATATATAATGTATATATATATAATGTATATATATATTATGTATATATATATATATATATATATATATATATATATATATATATATAATGTATGTATGTATAAATATATACATATACATATACATATACATATACATATACATACCTATATATATATATGTATATATATGTATATATGTATATATATATATATGTATATATGTATATATATATATATATATATATACATATATATATATATATATACATATACATATATACGTATATATAAACATACATATATACATGTATAAACATATATACATATATCTATATATGTATATGTATATGTATATGTATGTATGTATATGTATATGTATATGTATATGTATATGTATATATGTATATATATGTACATATATATGTAAATATATATATATACATATATACATATACATACATCCATTATATATATATATATATGTTATATATATATGTATATATGTATATGTATATGTATATGTATATATGTATATATATATATATATATTTATACATATATATACATACATGTGTATATATGTATATACATGTATATATATCCATACATATATGTGTGTATATATATAAATGTATATATACATATATATATTTAATTGTTTATATATATGTATATATATAATACCCTGTGTATATATATATACATGTATATATACATACATGTATATATACATACATGTATATACACATATACATACATGCATACACACATACATACATACGTACATATATACATATACACACATATATATGTAAATATATATATATATATATATATATATATATATATATATATATATGTATGTATATGTATGTATGTATATACATGTATATGTATGTATGTATATACATGTATATGTATGTATGTATATACATGTATATGTATGTATGTATATACATGTATATGTATGTATGTATATATACATGTATATGTATGTATGTATATATACATGTATATGTATGTATGTATATATACATGTATGTATATACAGGTATATATACATATATGTATGGCAGATAAACCCACTATACACAAAAAATATTTTTTGAAAAGGAGACAACAGTTTCAAGATCCATCTGGATCCCATCTTCAGACCTGAAGATGGGATCCAGATGGATCATGAAACTGTCTCCTTTTCAATAAATCTGTTTTGTGTATAGTGGGTTTATCTGCCATTTATCAACACGGAAGAGTGTTTTGCAAGTCACATATATGTATATATATCATGTATATATATATACAAATATATACATATATATACATATATACATGTATATATATTATATATATACATGTATGATATATATACATGTATATATATATACATGTATGATATATATACATGTATGATATATATACATGTATGTATATATATACATGTATATATATATACATGTATGATATATATACATGTAGATGTATACATATATATGTAAATATATACATATACATGTATATATATTATAGATATTATATATATATTATATATTAATATATATAGTATATATATTATATATTAATGAATATATATGTATATATATGTATAATATATATGTATAATATATATATATATATATATATATATATATATATATATATATATTTATATATATATATATATATATTTATATATGATATATATGCTTAAATATTATATATATATATATATATATATGTATATATGTATATATATATGTATATATATGTATAACATATGAATGTATATATATATATAAATGTATATATGTATGAATGTATATATATATATTTAATTGTATATATATATATTTATTTGTATATATATACGTATGTATACATATGTATATATATGTATGTATACATATGTATATATACATGTATATATACATATATATGTATATATATATATACATGTATATGTATATGTATATATACATATATATATACATGTATATGTATATGTATATATATATGTCTATATAATATTTGTATATGTATATATATATATATATATATATATATATATGTATAGATATATATATGCATACAGATATATATTTGTATATATATATTTCTATATATAGATATCTGTATATATATGTATATATATATATATACATATATATATGTATATATATGTATATATGTATATACATATATATATGTATATATATGTATACATGTGTATATACGTATATATATGTATATATTATATATGTGTATATATATAGGTGTATATATACATGTATGTGTATATATATATATATATATATATATATATATATATTATATATATATATATATAATCTATTTATATGATATATATATGTGGATATATATAAAATATATTTATATATAATGTATGTATATGTGTATATATTATGTATATATAAATGTATATATTTGTATATATTTATCTATATATGTATATAGTTATCTGTATATATGTAAATATGTATATATATGTATATATTTATCTGTATATATGTAGTAACTATGTGTGTATATGTATATATATGTGTGTGTATATGCATATATATGTGTATGTAGATATATATATTATATATATGTATATATACGTATATATGTGTATATACATATATATATATATATGTATAAATTATATATGTGTATATACATGTATATATACATGTATGTATATATATATTTATATAATATATAGAGTTATGTATAATATATGTATATGTATATATTTGTGTATATATGTATGTATATATGTATATATATGTAAATATATATATATGTAGATATATAAATATTTAGATATATAGATATATATATATCTGTATATATATATATATTTAGCTGTATATATGTATATATATATCTATTTATATGTATATATTTAGCTATATGTATGTATACATGTATATATGTATAAATATGTGCTTATATATTTATATTTATGTATGTATATATATATCTATATATATATGTATGTATATATATACCTATATATATATGTATGTATATATATTATATG
>NW_028234407.1:39209212-39211712 GCF_977035675.1 Penaeus japonicus | reverse complement strand
AATAAAGTAACACGAGAAAAATATTGCTGTAAAATGTTTTTTGACTAAAATAACTCCTCTAAATGTGACAATATTTTTACATGCCTTTACACTGTAGATGCAATCATGCAAACCATAAGAATAGGGTGGGTGAAAAATGCTCTGAGAGGTTCAGTGCAGCTCTGTGCAGTGGGAAAACACCCTGGAACGAAGCATTGCACGCTTGTTGTCTTCCTGGCATAAGTGGGAGTAGGCGAAAATATGTCCCATCGTGAATGGGTTGATTTGTTTGAAACTACTGTAATGCTCAATACTATTTTATACATTAGGAAACTAAATTAATGTTTAACCCATTTGTGGCGGATGACATATCATGTCATGGGGATATTTTGATCCGGCCAGAAATCATCCAATCACGTGATGATCTTTCCCTCTAAATACAGATTATATATAGTCTTCAAAACTACATACTGCAACAAGTTTACAAGTACATATATATATTAGTGAAGAGCTGACAACCCAGCAGATTCCCGTGACCAGTTGCTCCTTGTCTGTATAATAGACGTTGCAGCGACCTTGGATAATTGGAAGTGGCCCAATGTGGTGTTCATGTTTTTCTCCGTTGCGATGTATGCAGCTTCCATCATTTTCCTCTTTAATTGGTTTAATCCTTCATGGATCACTTTGGTAACCTGAAACACGTAAAATATATTTCTTGTGTTGTGGAAATTAATCAGTCATATTTATACCCTTTTACCCTTTTATCCATTTGTCACAATGAACTTGGTTCATTTAGTTTAGATGTTTGAATGTCATACAATGTGATATAATGGAAAAAAAAAAAAAGGGGGTCAAAGAAAGCAGTGTAATATTGATGACGTCATGGGGATTTTTGCTTCTGATCGGTTGAATAAAAAGATCCGAGTTGAAAAACTAAAAAATGAGAAAGAAAATTACTAAAGTAATATTATTTCTAATTTTTCAATTACCTGTGATATCACATCACATCATATCATGGTCCATGTACTTACTCATACGTTCATATATGATTGTTTATATTGTTCTTTTTGTTTTGGAAAAAAAAATATATGTATATATAAAACATCTCTTTTGATACATCACTAAAAGAATGCTTCCACTTTCCATTGCTATTATCACATAGAAGTGAATAATATGGGCAAAGTTCAATAAAATAACACTAGAAAAAAATTTCTGTAGTTTTTTTTTTTTTTTTTTTTTACTAAAATTACATACTTTTGCATTGTGGACGCATTCATCTAAACCATAAGAATAAGATGGGTGAAAAATGCTCTGAGACATTCAGCGCAGCCTCTCGCAGAGGGAAAACACCTTGGAATGAAGGGTTGTGCACTTGAAATCTTCCCAGAGGAAGCAGGAAAAGGCAAAAATACACCCAGTCATAAATGGGTTAACACTTCAAGATTACTTGCCTTCATCCACACTCACGTGTATACTTTGACAAACATTCATGCTCACTCAATCACAACAGTCATATTTGGAAATATCTTTGTATCACAATCATTGTGGGTTAGTATACAAGACATTACAGTTGATAGAAGGTATATGTTGAATATTACCTATATTTTTTTATTTCCAGTGGCAACCTGAAGAGGGGAGTGGAACTTTTCGACAAAGCAATTCCACTTGCAAAAACTGAAATGGAAATGGCACATTTGTTCTCACTTCGTGATGCTGCAGTTGCACAATTAAAAATTGTTGAAAAAATGGGTATAAATATTCCAAACCTAGGCTCTTTGTAAATGATGTAAAATGAATTTCAGATACTTATCAGGAAGACCAGCTCATATTACAGGAGTTGTATTATTAATTGTGAACTTTGTGGCCTGCTAATGATCCCAGCAAGCAGTGGGAATGTGAAAAGTAACCTTGGATTAGATTATTATCTTGTGAATGAATATATTCTGAAATATTTAACCTTTGTAAATTATGCTACTTATAACAGTGTTAGTATTTGGAGTATTATGTATTTTTTTCAATGCTTTTCAGTGCTGTTGTAAATTAATGGTAAATCATTCCTATTTTGTACAGACTTTCCCCACCTTCATACACAATGTAGTCATCTTGTTGAATATATGAAAAAAGAAAAAATGTCTTTTTATATTAATCAGTGATATTTCTATTGATTTGTTTACCATTTGTAGAGTTGAGAATTGTGAAAAATATAAGAAGCAAGTTATGCTGGACTTCTAATGTAAATATTCATTCTTGTTATTGTACTTAGCTGGGGTGATTGTACAATGTGCATGAGAAAAAAATGTTAAAGTAATGATGCTTATCAGGCAGTGTGAATTATACATACATTGCTAGTCTTGTAATATATACAGAAACATCACAGGCATTAGTTAAAAAGTGCTTGATAATGAAATAGCATGAGAGTCATTTAATTTACCACCTAAAAGTACAGTATGCTTGGCTTTAGTAATATTGAGCAAAGCCTTTACTCAGGTAAAGATGAAGGATTAGGTATATGTTTATTATA
>NW_028234407.1:39193715-39203715 GCF_977035675.1 Penaeus japonicus | reverse complement strand
GATCAGGTCATTAGCGCCTGTGACCCGAGGAATAAGTGACTGTCACTGTGGTCTCGTGTCTCTGTTGAAGAATGGCCTCTCATTAATTAGGATATTGCTTTGATTCCCTCCGAGGGCTTAATTTTGTTTACTCGGATGAGTGTGGCTCTAAAAGCGATCTGAAAACCATTTAGATTTACGATTAACATTGTTGACCACATGAGTGATTGAGACTCGTATCGTTCTTGATCAAATTGATGATGTTTGTGGATATGCCTTATGCGCGTAACTCCACACATTCACGGGATCTGAATTAGAATGACTTTATGGATTAGAGACCCCGAGCCAGATTAATCCGGCTTAGGTAATTGCCGCCCTCAAATTGCAGTGAGTGTGAGCGAGAGCTGGGGGTAATGAGGGTGGAGGGGGGGAGGGGGTAAGAGTAGGATTCGTGTCCCAGGTTAGGTTTATGGTCCCAGGGATGACGGCTGACTCGGCGGCGTCGGAAGGGAGCGAAGTGGCGCGCAGGGAACAGGTGGGTCGGCCGGGCAACGGCCAAGGGCTTCTGCACGGCCGGACGACGAGTGGCTGGCTTGTTTGGCTTGGGCGGCCGCTCGCAGTGGCCGTCGGCACGCTCAGAATGCCCAGAGAAGCCAGTCTCGTGGCATTTCGCGCCGCCCGGGCACAGGAGCGCCCAGGGAAGCCTGTATCACGCCTCGGTGGAGTGCAGAAAGTGGGCCATAAAAAGTTGGTGTTCCCATCGGTGTATTATTTCCCGGGCGGGGCGGCGCGGCCCCCCGGGCGGGCCCGCGCGGCCTCCAGGGGCGTGAGAGCCGCGACCCGGGGGGCGGCGCTCCCAGGGGCAGCCAGCCACCCACCAGCCTACCCGCTGACACCACACACGCAGCTGCAATGCCCCGCCACCCAGCCAGCGCCTGCCCTGCGCTGCCCTACTTGATCCCTGCGTTATGGGCGCCCGCGCCGCGCTCACGCATTCTCAGGGGCGCGGGGGAGGAGGAGCACTGGTGGCGCGGTGGGCGGCTGCCGCTGGGGGAGCCTTCGAAGTGTGCCAGGGCGCGGCGAGGTGAGCAGCCGGGAACTGCGGCCCCGGGGCAGCCCTGTGGGATTGTGCAGGAGCCTGTAGTAGATTGCGCACATGTGTGGGTGCATGTGTGTATGTGTGTGTGTGTCTGTGTGTGTGTGTCTGTGTGTGTGTGTGTAAGTGTGCATGCGTGCGTGTCTGTGTGTGTGTGTGCGTATGTGTTTATGCGTGTTCGTACGTGCGCAAGCCTGTGTATGAATGTGCATGTATGTTTGTTCGTTTACAAGAAGGTGCATTGGATAGTCTGGGCATGTTCCTCCGAGTGATCTTTTTTTCCCCACTCGTTTCTTCTGAGGATGAAATTACTGTGGGTGAATCAGTGCAAGTACCGGTGCGTGTGTGGCGTGTGTGGTCGTAGAGGCAGAGTCGAGTGAGGATGAGTAAGGATGAGTGAGGATAGGAGTGAAGGACTGGGAGAATGAATGAGATCAGAGGAGGATTTGGGCCTGGTGAGTCTGTGAATGAGGGAATGAGTGTGCGGGTGAGTGAGTGGGAAGGGGTGTTGGGTGAGAGGGTGACTGGGGATTAGAGGAGGAGGAGGGGCGAGGGGGGGGAGAAGGAGGAGGGTGAGGAGGAGGAGGTTGGAGAAGAAGAAGAAAAAGAAGAAGAAGATGAAGAACAAGAAGAAGAAGAGAAAAAAAAGAAGAAGGAGGAGGGGGAGGAAGAGGAGAAGAAGTAGGAGATGGAGGAGGAGGAGGAGGAGGAAGAAGGAGAGGAGTAGAATGATGATGAGGAGGAGGAGGAGAAAGAGGAAGAAGATGAGGAGGGGGAGGAGTTGGAGGAGGAGGAGGAGAAGAAGTAGGATATGATGTAGGATAAGGAGGTGGAAGAGGAAAAGCAGGAGGAGGAGGAAGAGGTAGAGGAGGAGCTGGAGGAGGAGGAAGAGGTAGAGGAGGAGCTGGAGGAGGAGAACGAGAAGAAGAAGAAAGAGAGGAGGAGGAGGAGGAAAAAGAAGAATGAGAGCAGGATGAGGAGGAGGACAGAGAAAGAGGGAGAGCAAAAGGGAAAGAGAAACAGCCACGGAAATGAAACCTTGAAAGAAGGCCAATATTTTCCTCTTTAGAAGGATGGGGGGAGGAGAGGAGAGGAGAGGAGAGGAGAGGGAAGAGGGAAAGAGGGAGGGAGAGGAACTGTCCGAAAGAGTTGGGGAGGGGGAGGGGGAGGCGGAGGAGTGGGAGGGGGGGAGGCGGAGAACTGACCAGAGGGGTGGGGGGGAGAGAGGAGGGGGAGATCGGGGTATCGACAAAAAATGTGATGGCTTGAAGGCAATTTTTGTACCGTGTCAGGCAGGAGCCGGTTGGGTGTCCCTCTCCCTCCCCCTCCCCCTCCCCCTCCTCCCTGAACACCTTCCGCCGTACCTGGCGAGCCCCCCTGCCCCCCCTTCTCCCTCCCCTCCAGTGTCCCCCGCCGGCCCCTCCCTCGTGTGTCACTTCGCTCGCTCTCATTGGCCGCCGGGCTCAGGTGGGCGGGCCCGATGCAGGTGAGGAGTCCCAATCAGCGAGTCGGTGGTGGCGGTGGGTGTGTCGAGGAGCCCTGCTGGTGGAAGGGCGCAGGGTGGGCGTGGGTGGGGCCGAGGTGGATGGGCGGGCCGGCGGAGGAAGGGCGGGGTGGAGTGAGGTGGGGCAGGTGTTGCGGGTGTCGTCCCCCGGGGTGTGGAGGGCCCTGGGTGGCGGCGGCGCGGTGGGGGGCGGGACCTGAGCTGCCCGCACGCTGGCCGTCAGTCCCGCCGCAGCGGCCGCACACGCCGCACATCCACCTCATCCCTCCGCACCCGCAACCTACCGCAGCCGCACACAAGGTGCACCGCACGCCCCGTGTTTGCCCCTCCCTTCCTAACTGCCGTTCATCGCACCCAAACAGTGTCCATTGCAGCGACTCTTGCCCCATGTGTGTCTTTGTCTTGACTAAGGAGTGAGATTTTGTGTGAAACTAAAATCAGGTCTTTGGATTTACAGGTTTGCTCAGAGTGCCTGAAACGTACACCCCAAAAAGTGCTAGAGACACCTGCAGTGCAAAGTCTCGGACGTCTGTCGTGAACAGGACAAGGACCTTGAAACTCTCGCCCGCAACAGGTGTCACTCGCAACGACAGAGATTTAGGTCCTTGGAGTTCCGACCATTATGTTCCACTGCCAAGCGAAAAGCCTTGCGAGATTCCCCCAGAACTGAACTGTCTCAAGAAAGAAGTGTAATCCCATTCACGCTGGGACAATCCCTAATCTCTGGTCTGCTAAGTCCATCCTCAAAAGAGTAAAGACGATAACTTAATCACAAAAAAGATAAATTGAAAAGAAAACTCTATACGGTGAGGGGAAAAGATATATCACCTGTTGACCGGCGCCAAACCAAAGGCTCAGCCACGCCACGACTCGAGAGCGACCCTTCGTAGTGCCACTCCAGCAAGATCAGTCTCTCGCCGCCCACCACCACGACCTCGCACGACGAAGGCGACGAAGCAGCCTCTCCAGACTCTACCATGACGCCAGACTGCCCCATGTCCCCGGGGGAGCAGGACGCGCCCGACCTTATCTGCAAGTAAGTCCCTCGTGTGACCCTCGTCCGCCCTGCCTGAGGGGAACCGAATCGGCTATCCAAAGGGAGTTAGGGCTTTTATCTGTAATTTAGGGTACTCATGTGAAACGCCAAGATGAGGAATAGTTCCCGGGACGGTAATTACAGCCACTTATTCAGAAAGGAAGAACGGGGTACCTGACAAGAGTCGGGTATGAGGGGGAAGGGCAGAGGAAGGGTAGGGTGCTACCTGGAAGCAGAGACAGAACCCCTTTGCCTCGAAGTAGAATAACTTTTCTCATAAGGACTTCACTTCTCGCTATGTCCAGGTCGTATTCGGGATAATTAGGTTCCAGATTATCCCAAGAATAGACGAAACTCGGCCTTGATTGGTCTCGAGGTAAGAATCTAGCTGATTACAATGACAGACCGATGGATGGAGTGACGCATTCCTGGGTCCTGCCTACCTGAGTGCGAAGGGATGTCTTGGAATGCAGTATAAATGAAGATCCTTCTGGTGAATGAGGTAGTAGTAACGACCGGATTATGCACTGCGGGACAGCTATGTCTGGTATGAATGGCGTAAACATGGCCGGTGTGTCAGGAGGAGAGTTTTGTGTTTGAAAGGGAAATGGACAGTTAGGGTCATCAAACATACTAGGTGGCGCTTTGAACGTGTCCATGATACTTGTTGGATGAAAGAAAATGTTACAATTGTTCAAGGAGGGAAAGTATTTAGTCTTATTATGATAATGATCGTAAAGGCAAAAATAGACTACAGACAAGCAATTTGAAGCAACATTAGTAATGGTAAAAGTGAGAGTGCTAGCAGCAGCAGCAGTAGTAGTAGTAGTAGTAGTAGTAGTAGTAGTAGTAGTAGAAGCATTAATAGAAGTCGCAGTATGAGTAGTAGAAGTGGTACTAGAAGGTAGTCATAGTTGAAGAAAAAGAAATAGCAGTTCTAACAGAGAGAGCATCAGTCCCGATAGGAGTAATCGTAGCAATGCAGAAGCTGTTGTTGCCATAGCAGTATCGTAGTAACCAACGCTGCGAGAGAGTAGTAACAAGGAGGAACATGGAATGCTAACAGCAGTCCAATAGTTATAATGATAATGATAAGGATGGCTCATATGAAGAAAAAAACTACAATATTCACTTTTCAAAAGTGAAGAGAAAAAATGTTGCAAAAATGATATATAAAATCATTGTAAGATCTACAGTGGTACAGTTATGATGAAGTTGAAAATACACTCAATAATTATGATAATATCAAGTGCAATTTTTCACTATTCACCAAAAGAGTTATAAACAACAAAAAACATAAGAACAAAAACAACAATAATGATAATTATGATAATGACAACAAGGACAATAGTAATAATCCCAAGGCTAACAATAATAACTATAATTCTCTTCATAATAGTATTAATTAACACTATAAGGTGTATGATGATAATGATAATAATGATAAATGATAACAATAATAACAGTAGTAATAATGATAATAGCACTGGTACGAATAAGAATTGCAATAATAATAACGATAAAAGTGATATAACAATGCATACAAATGCCCAAAATAATGATGATATTAATGATAACAATATTAATGATATGATAATCCTGATCTATGATGATGAAAAGAATCCTCATCATACTGATAGGAATGATAACTAATGATTATCATTTATTGCAATTCTTATCTTTATTGTTGTCATACTGCTATTGCTTATATCATTTCCATCATCATTGTTATCATTATTTTTTTTATTGGTATTATCATATTCAATATTGGTGACACTATCTTCATTGCTAATGCTATCATTATTTTTTTTTCATTATCATTTTTATTATCATTATCATTACCATTATTATTGTTGTTGTTATTATTATCATTATTATCGTTATTATTGTTGTTGTTATTATTATCACTATTATCATTATTATTGCTATTATTATTTTCATCATTATTATCATTATTATTATCATTATTATCATTATCAACATTATCAATATAATTAGCATTAGTATCATTGTTATTATTGGTATTATCTTCACCATTTTAATCCTCATTATCATCACTATAATCACCCTCATTATTGTTATTATTATCATTATTATTATTGCAATTTGATATCATCATCATTGTCATTATTATTATTATCTTAAATATCATTATTGTTGTTTTTATTGTTATTATTGTTATTATTATTATTATTATTATCATTATTATTATTATTATTATTATTATTATATTATTATTATATTATTATTATATTATTATTATCATCGTCATCATAATCATCGTTATTATTATTATCATCATTATCATCATTATCATAATTATCATTACTATTACTGTCATCATTATCATCATAATTACCACAGTCGATCTTAACACAATCATTGATATTATCATTATCATAATCATTGGTGACGTAATTATCATTATTATTAGCATAACATAACAGTTTCCAGGGTTATAAATGCTAGTCACTGTTATCATTATTTTCATTAATGATTTTATTGATATTTTTGTTTCTCTCACTATCATTATGCTCATTATCAAAGCCATTGCTTTGTTGTTATTATTATTAATGTTATAATTATTGTTATTATCATTATGATTATGATCATTAATACTGATGTTGCTGTTATTGTTGTTGTTATCATTATCATTGTATTGCTATCATATTCATTGTAGTTATTATCATTATCATTATGATTATCATTATCATTATCATAATTCTTGTTGTTGCCATTGTAATTGTAATTAGCAAAGCCATGCCTACTATTGTTATCACAATTAGATAATTTTAAAAATACTTTAATATCAGTACTATTATACTGCTATTATACTACTATCATCACCATTACTAGTATGAGCAATATCATAGTGCTATCATCATCACATTAGCATTGTTATTAATAGTAGAAGTTATAGCAATATAAAGGGTAGTATCAGTTGTATTAGCAGTGATAACAATAGCACTGATAACAATAGCAATGATAACAAAAGCAGTGATAACAATAGCAATGATAACAAAAGCAGTGATAACAATAGCAATGATAACAATAGCAATGATAACAAAAGCAGTGATAACAATAGCAATGATAACAATAGCAATGATAACAATAGCAATGATAACAATAGCAATGATAACAATAGCAATGATAACAATAGCAATGATAACAATAGCAATGATAACAATAGCAATGATAACAAAAGCAGTACTAGTTCTACTGTTTAGAGCTATCATATCAAAATTATTGTATGAACAGCGTGATGACAAAGGTGCTGAGAGTGATCGTAATGCTGATGATTGGGATAGTGATGCGATATTATCATATCATCATCACAGTCACTATCACCACCATCCTCCTCCTCATCATCATCCTCATCATCATCATCCTCATCATCATCATCCTCATCAGCAGCAGCAACATCACTATTATCATAATCATCACCATCATCATAATCATCACTATCATTATTATCAGCATCATCACCATCATCACCATCATCACTATCATCATTGTAACTGTTGTTAATAATGATGTTCTTGTTTCTATCCCTTTTATCATTATCCTTATTACTAACTATCATCCTTTTATTAACATAATCATTAAATCATCATCGTTATTCTCATAATCATCAGCATCATCATCACCATTGATATAATTATCATAGGCTACATATAGCTATAATGATGTTAATAATATACAGTAATTCTAATGTATCATTACATTATGATTTTTTTTATCATAGCAATAAAAATGAAATCATAATTATAGTGATAGTAATAATGATAGTGAAAATTGTATTGTTGATGGTGCTCCTCCTATAGTAACCCTAATGATAAGGATAATAATAATGATAATGGTAATAATAAGAATAATGATCATTATAGTAGTAATAATGATGGTAGTGATGATAATGATGATAAGGATAATAATCGTAGTAATGTTGGTAAGGATAATGATAATGATGATGATCATCATAAATAGGATGATGACAGTGATAACAATAATAGATGATAATGATGATAACAATAATAGAATAATAATGATGATAATAATGATAACCATATGCGTGATATTAATGATAATGATGATAATAATGATAACCATATGCGTGATATTAATGATAATGATGATAATAATGTTAACGATGATAATAATAAAAGTAATGATAATGATAATAATGGTTATGATTAAACTAATGATAATAATAATAATAATAATGTTAAAGATGATGATAAAGCTATGATCAACAGCAGAACATAAGTAAGACTCGAAGGAATAGTGAACGTTACTATTTCTTATTTTATCGTTTTCTTCTTCTTCTTCTTCTTCTTTCTCTTCCTCTTCTTCACATAGTTCTTATTTTTCTTATTATTCCATGTCCTCTTTCTATTCCACTTCGTTACATTCTTCTTCTTAATTTTATTCTTATATTGTTTTTTTTTCTTCCTCTCTCTCTACCTCTCCCTATTTCACTTCATCTTCTTCATATTATTCTTTTTCTGTTTTTGCTTCATCTTCTTCTTCCTTTCATTCTTCCTCCTCCTCTTCCTCTTTCTATCCCTCTTCATTTTGATCTCCCTCTTCTTCTTCTTCCTCCTCCTCTTCTTCACATTCTTCTTCTCCCTTCTCTTCCTCTTCCTCCTTCTCTTCTTCTTCACATTCTTCTTCTCCTTCCTCTTCCTCTCCCTCCTCCTTCTCTTCTTCACATTCTTCCTCTTCTTCCTCTTCTTCTTCCTTCTCCTCATCTTCTTCCTCCTCCTCCTCCTCCTCTTCTTCACAATCTTCCTCCTCCTCCTCTTCTTCCTTCTCCTCCTCTTCTTCCTCCTCCTCCACTTCTTCACATTCTTCATCCTCCTCCTATTCTTCTTCCTTCTTCTCCTCCTCTTCTTCACATGCTTCTTCATCACACTAAATTTATATCACAATAAAGATTAATCTTATCATGACTATCATGAGAATTACAAGTGCGTCTCATGAATTCCTCATGATTTTTTTCTCTCCTGTTTTCCTTGAATCCAGAAGACCTTGGATGCTGTCCTGATATTTTGCATGACCGCATGAATCCATTACTCTCATGCACACTTGAATGATAATGATTGTGTTATGAATGAATGATTCATTTTTATTTCTTTCTTTCTTGTTTTTTTTAAGGGGGTGGGGGGAGGGGAGGGAGGGGGTAAGGTGATGTTTTGAAATGTGTTTATGTTGAAGATGTTGTTGTTGTTTGGTTTATATGTTTATATGTTCTTTCTTGGTACGTTGATGGGATATGTATATGTATATGTATATATATATATATATATATATATATATATATATATATATATATGTGTGTGTGTGTGTGTGTGTGTGTGTGTGTGTGTGTGTGTGTGTGTGTATGTGTATATATATATTTATTTATTTATCTTTTTATAATAATAATTAATATTCTTAGTCATTTGCTACAATAAGCACTTTAAAATATGATAAACTTTCGTATTTGGTTGTTTATCATGGTAAGCATATTCAGATATGATCAATATAATCCTATTTATACACCATTCATCCGATTCAAACAGCTATAGTATTCGATAACCTGATTCCATACATTCCACTGTGTTGTATATGTCATATTTTGATTGACTGAATCGTATGAGAATGTTTTTGATTATAATGATACCCTTATTCGGGATATAATTGAATGTCATTTCCACTGATATGATTAAATGATAAATCCGGAACGGAATTATAATCTTTATGTTACTTTATTCCCTGACTTGTATTACTTCCAGCCTTTAGATATGTGTTTAATTGATAGATAAATTGCTAAATGAACAGATAAACGGGTAAGTTAATAGATAAATAGATAAATGAATAGATACGTCAATAAAGGAATGGATTAACGAATGAATCAACAAACAAACAAATAAATAGATAGATACATGAATAAGACGAATCGTTTACTAACAACAGAATTTCTTGGACACTCGGATTCAGGGCCGAAAAATGTGGCGTTTGTAAGACCTAATTCGACTTCCACTAATCGTCACGGGACCTTTCCTGATAAAATGCGTATTATATCTTTATATGACTGAATCCTCTGCTGATTGAATCCTCAGCTGAATATATCCTCTGCTGATTGAATCCTCAGCTGAATATATCCTCTGCTGATTGAATCCTCAGCTGAATATATCCTCTGCTGATTGAATCCTCAGCTGAATATATCCTTTGCTGATTGAATCCTTTAATGACTGAATCCTTTGTTAATTGGATCTTTTACGAACTCAATCCTTTTCTGATTTGATCCTCCTTTACTGAGTGAATCCTTTGTAGTTGAATCCTCTGCTGATTAAATTCTCTGCTAATTAAAACCCTTATTGACTGAATCGTCTATTGATTAAAA
>NW_028234407.1:39183715-39186215 GCF_977035675.1 Penaeus japonicus | reverse complement strand
CCTCTCTCTCTCACCCAAGATGTGCCTAGATATCGGACATGTGTCATTATAGTCATGCTGAATCATTATACACATCTAGCGTGGAATCTTGCCACGTGGTTCCGCCCACCCGGAAACCCACACACGCCGTTACGTCTGCCACTGCACTGCCATATCTACCGCCCACTTTTGCAGCCACGCCCATCGCGAACTTCATCCATTGGGACTTCTGTTGATGGCGATATATGCATTCGATCGTTGTGCAAAGGGCCGAGGTATCTCAACGTGGATGATTTATCTTGCTGATTGACTGAGCTCGGGGTTAATTCGTGTCGAGGTAGTGGACGGGTTGTAGGATTGTGGGATATTGTTATCATCACTTGTCGTAAGAGCTGTAAGAGGCAGTGGCACTGGTCATCATTTTTTTGAGGTATGTTTTATCGTCTGTGTGATTAGTAAAGTAAAATGAGAAGGATTTGACCTCATCTCTATGCTTCAGCTTACAGGAGACTTTTTTTTGTAGGTTGATACTTATACAGGGATTGCCTGATTGTGGGTATGATCGAGACACATTTTTTTTACTAAGAGAGTCCGAAATTCCAGCCATGTTATATTTCTTTTATTTTCATGTATGTCATTCGCACTTCATTTCTCTTTGAGTCACGTCCAAATTTTCTTCTCCGTGGCTAGATATATCTTAATGAGTTCTTTTCCCCTTGGCCGCAGGAGAGAAGCCGTACGTGTGCACGGTCCCCGGCTGCGGCAAGGCGTACTCCAACTCCTCGGACCGCTTCAAGCACACCAGGACGCACTTCGTGGACAAGCCGTACGAGTGCCGCCACCCGGGCTGCGGCAAGCGCTACACGGACCCTTCCTCCCTCAGGAAACACGTCAAGATCTACGGCCACTACCGGCGCCCTGAGGACCAGCACCCTCCGTCGCCCGTGCCCCCCACCACGGCCGCGGACCTCCTCGACCCCTCCATGGCGGCGGCGGCCAGACTCGACCTCTCGCCCTCCCCGTCCTCGTCAGGGTCCTCGCTCGTGCCTTCGCCCGTGCCCTCCACGCCCTCGCCCTCCCTCCTACCTCCGCCCCTCTTCCCCGGGGCTCCGTCCGGCCCCGTAGGAAGCATGGGGGCGTCCGGCCTCTCGCCCTGGGCCCCCGTGACGGCGGCGGCGTGGACGGTGGCGCTGCAGCAGTACCAGGGGCTCCTCCTGCAGGGGGGCGCGGGGCTGGCGGGGCTCGGAGGCATCCACTCGCACCAACACCTGGTGGAGGAAGAGGAGGAGGAGGAGGAAGAGGAGATGGAGGAGATGGACACGGCCACTGCCCTCGACCTCTCCATGTGCCCGTCTCCGCTCGACCTCTCCCTGCCTTCGTCGCGAGCCAAGCACCAGTAACGCCGCCGCGCCCGTGCTCCAGCTCGGACTTCGTGGCGCTGGCACAGGAGGCGGCGTGCCTCGGGGGCCGCGGAATAACGGGGTCGTGGCCGCACAGTGCTTTAATAGTGAATGCCAGACGCCGATATGCACGTGAACTATACAAATATATATATATATATATATATATATATATATATATATATATATATATATATATATATATATGTACGCACACATGCATACATACATATTTTGCTAGAAATAAGACGCTTGTTGAAATGATAGTTAAAGTGGTGATAACGAACTTTATACGTGCCTTACATGAAATGTGATGAAGATGCTGATGTTTAGCAATGAGTTCAATATTTATGGACATTTCCAACTATATTCTGTACACTGTTATTAGATTCCATCAAATCAAGTCCTCATGTATCACCTTCTCTTCACACTTTTGCTCACAAACTCGTTTTTCGCGGCTCGAAAGACGAAAAGTTTAGCCCAAAGTCTTCCGCCTGAGACACGTCGGCATTTACGCGTGGTGCTGCGAACACTGTGCCAAAGGAGTATCGAGAACGTTTCCCTCTTTTTCTCTCTTTACTCAAAAAGTCCCCATCTGGCTAACTGGTTGACTGGGTAAGCCTTCCACCAGTTCTCTCGCCCAGTTCGTGTTTCTCCCCCTCCCCCCTTCCCCCATTTTCACTCCATAAGATCAACCACATATATAAAAAAAAAGAAGCAAAAATCAAATAAAATGGAGTTGGATTTTGTAAGATATCTTTGACATGGAAAAGCTATGATGTGATATTTTCCGTCTTTCTCTTATCGTGTACAGTATTACGTTATGAAACCGTCCACCGATACAGCAGTATGATGCTTGGTATTGTTTATAGTGTAATTATGACTTTGGTGGGGATAGTGCACTGTGTGGTTGTGTTCATCGAATAAACCCCTGACCAGTTATAGAGTGAAGCTTTTTTCTATTTCGGGTTTGCAGTCAAGTTCTTTTTTTCGTCTTCGACGTTTTGATCAAATGAACGCGCGCGGTCACTCAATCCCTCTGGTCAGGATTTTATTTGCATTGAACGCAACCTGTAGACGATATTAAAGTAGGGATGTGCAAGGAAGAGGGATAACAAAAA
>NW_028234407.1:39148715-39171215 GCF_977035675.1 Penaeus japonicus | reverse complement strand
AGAATAAGTAAATTCATCATCATTAACTGTAGAGAAATCAAATTGAGTCATGACTGATTCATATGATTCCTCAGTCTCCAACTCATAATCAAAATTTCTTATAAAATCATCAATAGACTCAAAATTATTTTGAGACTTTTCTGCCTCTTTTAAAATGTCATCATTTTCAAGTTCATAATCAAAATTTGTAATATAATCAATTATTTCTTGACATTCATTTTCAACTAGGTTTGTCTCATCTGCTGTAAAGTCAGACTGCATTTCATATGGGGAATTCACATTGGAAGAATTATGTATTTTATTATTATCAGAAATGTTTAAATAATTTAAAAAGGGAGTCAGATCATCTGAACAATTTGAATTTTCAGCACATATTAAAAGATTGTTATATGTAAGACTTTTCATTGAACTTTTAAAATGCTGAACATTAGGAGTGTAATTATTTCCTCCTGCTTTTCTTATGCAGCTAAAAAAATTCTCCAGACAATCTTGGTTAATGCGCCGGGTTAGTAAGTAATCAAAATTATGATTTATAGACACATCCTCCCATAATGCCTGTAAAGATGATATATTCAACAACCAACCTTGTATATTTGGAATCTGCCTATTTGTCCCCAGTACTTTCCATGACTTCATCCAATCTTTCATGTTTGTGAGGAATTGGACGTTATTGTTGTTCTTGCTGATAGCACATTTCCTGCTTCTATAATGATTTAAAGTACTTGAATTAAATACATCAAATATTTCATTCATATTATTTATAAATGTTGATGTTGCCAATGCTTCCTTTGGTAATGCTCCAAAGCTAGCATGTGTATATATTCCACATGCAACTGTCCGGCTAAATACCTGAGCTGCATAGCATACTCTCATTTTCTCAAATGAGTTATTGATCAGATGACTATCAGTAAGTTTGGGTGCTATCCTACCCTCATATGGATGTTTTGTATCTGTTTTGTAAAAATTAATGATATGGTCCCAACTAGCCACAGCATTTCCATATTTTATATCATATTTTATTAATGTATTTCTTGTTGATTTCAAAAGATGTGGAGTATCATAAAAGAAATGTATTTTTTTTTCATTAATTTCAATAAATGAATTTGCTGGTGATACCCCTATTCTACGAAAAGCACCTCTGTTACAGGAATCCTGATCACAGACAATGAACTTTGGATATAAGCCACATGATGCTAAAATTTTAATGCTGTCTAGTATCATATCCTTTAAAATATCTGGATTGATACTCTTTTCATATAAAAAATAACCTAAAGTGCTCTTCCACTTTTTACATAGGCCCTTCACCATAAAAACCATAGCATACTTTGCTGGTTTCACTGAATTGCCATAAGGTCCTAGATTTTCAAAGCCTGTTATTACATCCTTATTCTTATCATACACCAGAGCAGTTTTTAATGCAATTCCATCAAATGTGATGCCACAAACTTTATCTAATTCATTCATTGATGAAACTTTCTTCGTAAGTAAATCAATAATTGTTTGATTCCATCCCACTTCCATGTTTATATTCATTAGCCAATACCTAAGCATCCTTGTGGTAGGTAATGCAAATATTTTAGATAAAAATCTATAAGCTTTTGGACTTTGAAAATAAAGGCTTAGAGCAAAACTCCTCTGTGTGAGAGTATATCTTCTTCCATATTTTGATTTATTTGAAAAAGATATTTGAGTTTTAAATAAATCTAAGGCATATCCACTAAGATACTTGGATACATGCTTCACCAGTTGTGATGGTAAAATATCCTCAGTGGGCAATTTTTGGAAGTCTTTCAAAGTCTTTATCTTTTTTAATAGTCTCCTTACCCTGGCCTGACTACTTTTTAATTTGGTTTGAATGCTTTTGTAGGGACTGTCAGAAATTGGTGCTTTTCCTGTGAGAGAAACAAAGATTTTCATAATAATGGTAATTACATGCATATGTAGACAATGTATTTAATCCAAAATGCTACAATAAAAATTGTAGTACTGATGTCATAATCTGTAACTGGGTGGGAGATAATATATCTAGGGATATATTATAATAATTTTCTCAATAGGAAAATATATGTAATTTCCTTTATTCTAGAAGTTCATGATATGGTGGGGGAAGTGGGAAAGCAAAAACAAAAAGTGCATTCTTAATTAAGGCATTTCTACAAAAGACATATATAAGAACCACTAGATTAGCAGAATATAACTTTGTAGGGAAGAAGATATGAAGAGAAACTGAAAAAT
The DNA here is from genome assembly GCF_977035675.1 of Penaeus japonicus. Lineage (NCBI taxonomy): Eukaryota > Metazoa > Arthropoda > Malacostraca > Decapoda > Penaeidae > Penaeus > Penaeus japonicus. The sequence continues at coordinate 39,168,980 of NW_028234407.1, read as the reverse complement.
ATTAACACTATCATACTTAACTATGGTTTTACTTACTTTCATAAGACTTTGAAATAAGGAGAATTGCAGGATCCTCTTGGGAATCACCTTCCCAATTTTCAATGTGGCAGCATGCTTCAGCTATTTAATGATGAGATAACATTAAAATGAGACAATCATAGTGCATTTTCTTAGAAATGAATGCAGATTTATTTTCAGGTTATGGTTAGTAAACAGAGACATACTCTTACTTCAAGAAATAATTCTATACTTTATATTTTTCTGTCTATAATTACCATTTTACTAAATTTGAATTTTATCACTTACGACTTGAGGATAACACTTCTACTTGCTCAATAACATCTGCTGTTAAACTTTTGTCAGATGTAGTTTGATCTGCAGAACAAGAAAAATTAGTGTTCATTCTACATCTGGTTACATTGGAATCTCTATTAAGACAATAGGGAATGCTTTAATCATTCTATGAAAATACAATAATATTCCTTTCCTAACTGCACCATGTTAGTAGCTGTTGATGATGGCCAAAAACAGGAGTAAGGATTCTCATTTTATAAAAAAAAAAAAAAAAAAAAAAAAAAAATCATCATACTTAAGAGATAATTGGATATGATAGTAAATTCATTACCAGGATAGGATATGACTTCCTCTGCTTGATCCCCAACAGCAGGAGTTAATGATGCATCTAGTGTAATTTCATCTGCAAAACATTAAAAATGGACAGAAATATTCTTCTCAATTAAATATTCCATTTTCCAAGTGCACCATCTTAAAAGAAGGAAAAAGTATGTATGTGAGCCATACATCAGCATTAATAAATATTTATAAAAAATAAAATAAATAAAAATAAAAACATACACACACACACACTGTACATGAAAAAATTATTTTGCGGGCATTATTACCATTTTCTGATTGCTGTGCCAGTAATACAGATTGCAATGTTGCAGATGTTTTGTAAGTACCTGTAAATAAGTGAATTTTGGTCTTTATACTGCATATAACATGTTATCCATACCAGATAGGTCAGTACTTGATATTCCATAGGATTTTCTCTAACACTTTTGCATCTTTAATAGTATCAGCTTATTGTATGGAAATTCTGGTGGAGTGTGAAATATCCATTTTAAAATATGTCATGGAAATTGATGGGGCCACACCTCCAATATCCCAAGAGACATAGTGTCAAATTCATATTCATGAGAAACAAATATGTACTTTACAAAATAATAATTCTATTCATATAATGTTCACTAAACAATTTTCAGCAATTCTAGAAGAGGGGACTGTTTCTTCCTTAAACTAAGTCCAAAAACTACAGCAATCTGCCAAGGGGAGTGCTTATGGGGGTATGCACACCAACACCCATCAAGACAAATTCTATCCTTTTCACATTCTTAGCATGAGTATGAAACATCTATTGAAAATAAAAATTTTATGGTGGGCTCCAGTTAAATTTATCAGTTTCTTCAATTTGATTTTGTTAAATGTTTCTTACTCTTTCATGATCTACAGGTTTTCTCTTAATTAAAGAATTACCCAATTCTAATAAAAAGTCAATACAAACCAAAGTTTTCATCCATTGGATCAGAGAGGATTTCCAATTTATATAAATCATTTTCTTTGTGTGTTAAAGGCAGGTCAATATCTGCAAAATAAAATACATCATATTTTGCAATGTTGTAAGCACATATATATACAATCTTTAATTTCATGTAGGGTTATGTTTCTGTGAAATCACAGAAATTGTGTAAAGGCAATATTCAAAATAATAATCAATATTCAAAACGGAAAGAAACAATACTATACAGTAGATGCAAGCAAACAATATTTTACATCATATGCAATGTATTGACTATAAAATAGAATAATTTCAACTAATCTAAACACTTACCAATATCCATTATTCTTCTTCCTGTTTCATCTGGTTTAGCTGAATCTGACGATTAAATAATGGAAAATCTAATGAGATATCATTACAATCATTCTTGCCAAGCAGTGATAATTATTGATTGTGATACTATAGATTAAAGAAAAAAATGCATTGACTCACCGGGCAAATTTTGATCCGGATATGAATTGGGGCACAAACGGGTTGAGGTTATATATTGCTTATTTGAAAAATGGTGACTACATATTCTATAGCTTTTGTTTAACTCCGTGTTTGTTTTTTGTGTCAGACTTGATATGGCTGCCCTTTCTAACCACTTTGAACATCTATCAAAATGTAAACGAAAAATGGATGATAAAAATACATTTTCTCGTTAATAATATCATATATATGTCTATTATTATTAATATTTATTGTAGCTAATATATAATACACTTACCTTTGTGATTCTTTAGGAAACCGATGGTAGATAAATTCAGGATAAGTAGTCTTCCTTTTTTTACAGATGACACAGGGATTGCCTCCTCCCACCATGATTGCTTTCAAATTGTGTTCCAATCTTCCATGTGTCAAATGGCTCAAATGTAAACATGCAGACGACGTAAACCAGCGCGCCCATTCTCTCTAAACGATACACGAGCGAACTCTAGCGCTGGTTGAACTAACTAAAGTCACGAGTGATCAGTTAGTCTATTTACACGTTTTTTCATGCTTTCCTGTCTTTCTTAGATAGTCTTTGGTTAGGTGATAACCAAAGACTATCTAAGAAAGACAGGAAGGCATGAAAAACAGCGTGTAAATAGACTGACTGATTACCTGTGACTTTAGTTAGTTCAACCAGCGCTAGAGTTCGCTCGTGTATCATTCAGAGAGAATGGGCGCGCTGGTTTACGTCGTCTGCACGTTTACATTTGAGCCATCTGACACATGGAAGATTGGAACACGATTTGAAAGCAATCATGGTGGGAGGAGGCAATCCCTGTGTCATTTGTAAAAGAAGGAAAACTACCAATCCTGAATTTATCTACCATCGGTTTCCTAAAGAATCACAAAGGTAAGTGTATTATATATTAGCTACAATAATTATTCATGATAGACATATATATGATATTTTTAACAAGAGAAAATGTATTTTTATCATCCATTTTTCGTTTACATTTTGATAGATGTTCAAAGTGGTTAGAAAGGGCAGCCATATCAAGTCTGACACAAAAAACAAACACGGAGTTAAACAAAAGCTATAGAATATGTAGTCACCATTTTTCAAATAAGCAATATATAACCTCAACCCGTTTGTGCCCCAATTCATATCCGGATCAAAATTTGCCCGGTGAGTCAATGCATTTTTTTCTTTAATCTATAGTATCACAATCAATAATTATCACTGCTTGGCAAGAATGATTGTAATGATATCTCATTAGATTTTCCATTATTTAATCGTCAGATTCAGCTAAACCAGATGAAACAGGAAGAAGAATAATGGATATTGGTAAGTGTTTAGATTAGTTGAAATTATTCTATTTTATAGTCAATACATTGCATATGATGTAAAATATTGTTTGCTTGCATCTACTGTATAGTATTGTTTCTTTCCGTTTTGAATATTGATTATTATTTTGAATATTGCCTTCACACAATTTCTGTGATTTCACAGAAACATAACCCTCCATGATATTAAAGATTGTATATATATGTGCTTACAACATTGCAAAATATGATGTATTTTATTTTGCAGATATTGACCTGCCTTTAACGCACAAAGAACATGATTTATATAAATTGGAAATCCTCTCTGATTCAATGGATGAAAACTTTGGTTTGTATTGACTTTTTATTAGAAACAGGTAATTCTTTAATTAAGAGAAAACCTGTAGATCATGAAATAGTAAGAAACATTTAACAAAATCAAATTGAAAAAACTGGTAAATTTAACTGGAGCCCACCGTCAAATTTATATTTTCAATAGATGTTTCATACTCATGCTAAGACTGTGAAAAGGATAGAATTTGTCTTGATGGGTGTTGGTGTGCATACCCCCCATCAGCACTCCCCTTGGCAGATTGCTGTAGTTTTTGGACTTGGTTTAAGGAAGATACAGTCCCCTCTTCTAGAATTGCTGAAAATTGTTTAGTGAACATTATATGAATTGAATTATTATTCTGTAAAATACATATTTGTTTCTCATGAATATGAATTTGACACTATGTCTCTTGGGATATTGGAGGTGTGGCCCCATCAATTTCCATGACATATTTTAAAATGGATATTTCACACTCCACCAGAATTTCCATACAATAAGCTGATACTATTAAAGATGCAAAAGTGTTAGAGAAAATCCTATGGAATATCAAGTACTGACCTATCTGGTATGGATAACATGTTATATGCAGTATAAAGACCAAAATTCACTTATTTACAGGTACTTACAAAACATCTGCAACATTGCAATCTGTATTACTGGCACAGCAATCAGAAAATGGTAATAATGCCCGCAAAATAATTTTTTCATGTACAGTGTGTGTGTGTGTATGTTTTTATTTTTATTTATTTTATTTTTTATAAATATTTATTAATGCTGATGTATGGCTCACATACATACTTTTTCCTTCTTTTAAGATGGTGCACTTGGAAAATGGAATATTTAATTGAGAAGAATATTTCTGTCCATTTTTAATGTTTTGCAGATGAAATTACACTAGATGCATCATTAACTCCTGCTGTTGGGGATCAAGCAGAGGAAGTCATATCCTATCCTGGTAATGAATTTACTATCATATCCAATTATCTCTTAAGTATGATGATTTTTTTTTTTTTTTTTTTTTTTTTTTTTTTTATAAAATGAGAATCCTTACTCCTGTTTTTGGCCATCATCAACAGCTACTAACATGGTGCAGTTAGGAAAGGAATATTATTGTATTTTCATAGAATGATTAAAGCATTCCCTATTGTCTTAATAGAGATTCCAATGTAACCAGATGTAGAATGAACACTAATTTTTCTTGTTCTGCAGATCAAACTACATCTGACAAAAGTTTAACAGCAGATGTTATTGAGCAAGTAGAAGTGTTATCCTCAAGTCGTAAGTGATAAAATTCAAATTTAGTAAAATGGTAATTATAGACAGAAAAATATAAAGTATAGAATTATTTCTTGAAGTAAGAGTATGTCTCTGTTTACTAACCATAACCTGAAAATAAATCTGCATTCATTTCTAAGAAAATGCACTATGATTGTCTCATTTTAATGTTATCTCATCATTAAATAGCTGAAGCATGCTGCCACATTGAAAATTGGGAAGGTGATTCCCAAGAGGATCCTGCAATTCTCCTTATTTCAAAGTCTTATGAAAGTAAGTAAAACCATAGTTAAGTATGATAGTGTTAATATTTTTCAGTTTCTCTTCATATCTTCTTCCCTACAAAGTTATATTCTGCTAATCTAGTGGTTCTTATATATGTCTTTTGTAGAAATGCCTTAATTAAGAATGCACTTTTTGTTTTTGCTTTCCCACTTCCCCCACCATATCATGAACTTCTAGAATAAAGGAAATTACATATATTTTCCTATTGAGAAAATTATTATAATATATCCCTAGATATATTATCTCCCACCCAGTTACAGATTATGACATCAGTACTACAATTTTTATTGTAGCATTTTGGATTAAATACATTGTCTACATATGCATGTAATTACCATTATTATGAAAATCTTTGTTTCTCTCACAGGAAAAGCACCAATTTCTGACAGTCCCTACAAAAGCATTCAAACCAAATTAAAAAGTAGTCAGGCCAGGGTAAGGAGACTATTAAAAAAGATAAAGACATTGAAAGACTTCCAAAAATTGCCCACTGAGGATATTTTACCATCACAACTGGTGAAGCATGTATCCAAGTATCTTAGTGGATATACCTTAGATTTATTTAAAACTCAAATATCTTTTTCAAATAAATCAAAATATGGAAGAAGATATACTCTCACACAGAGGAGTTTTGCTCTAAGCCTTTATTTTCAAAGTCCAAAAGCTTATAGATTTTTATCTAAAATATTTGCATTACCTACCACAAGGATGTTTAGGTAATGGCTAATGAATATAAACATGGAAGTGGGATGGAATCAAACAATTATTGATTTACTTAAGAAGAAAGTTTCATCAATGAATGAATTAGATAAAGTTTGTGGCATCACATTTGATGCAATTGCATTAAAACTGCTCTGGTGTATGATAAGAATAAGGATGTAATAACAGGCTTTGAAAATCTAGGACCTTATGGCAATTCAGTGAAACCAGCAAAGTATGCTATGGTTTTTATGGTGAAGGACTTATGTAAAAAGTGGAAGAGCACTTTAGGTTATTTTTTATATGAAAAGAGTATCAATCCAGATATTTTAAAGGATATGATACAAGACAATGTGGTTTATATCCAAAGTTCATTGTCTGTGATCAGGATTCCTGTAACAGAGGTGCTTTTCGTAGAATAGGGTATTACCAGCAAATTCATTTATTGAAATTAATGAAAAAAATACATTTTTTTTTTTAATGATACTCCACATCTTTGGAAATCAACAAGAAATACATTAATAAAATATGATATAAAATATGGAAATGATGTGGCTAGTTGGGACCATATCATAATTTTTTACAAAACAGATAAAAAACATCCATATGAGGGTAGGATAGCACCCGAACTTACTGATAGTCATCTGATCAGTAACTCATTTGAGAAAATGAGAGTATGCTATGCAGCTCAGGTATTTAGCCGGACAGTTGCATGTGGAATATATACACATGCTAGCTTTGGAGCATTGCCAAAGGAAGCATTGGCAACATCAACATTCATAAATAATATGAATGAAATATTTGATGTATTTAATTCAAGTACTTTAAATCATTATAGAAGCAGGAAATGTGCTATCAGCAAGAACAACAATAACGTCCAATTCCTCACAAACATGAAAGATTGGATGAAGTCATGGAAAGTACTGGGGACAAATAGGCAGATTCCAAATATACAAGGTTGGTTGTTGAATATATCATCTTTACAGGCATTATGGGAGGATGTGTCTATAAATCATAATTTTGATTACTTACTAACCCGGCGCATTAACCAAGATTGTCTGGAGAATTTTTTTAGCTGCATAAGAAAAGCAGGAGGAAATAATTACACTCCTAATGTTCAGCATTTTAAAAGTTCAATGAAAAGTCTTACATATAACAATCTTTTAATATGTGCTGAAAATTCAAATTGTTCAGATGATCTGACTCCCTTTTAAATTATTTAAACATTTCTGATAATAATAAAATACATAATTCTTCCAATGTGAATTCCCCATATGAAATGCAGTCTGACTTTACAGCAGATGAGACAAACCTAGTTGAAAATGAATGTCAAGAAATAATTGATTATATTACAAATTTTGATTATGAACTTGAAAATGATGACATTTTAAAAGAGGCAGAAAAGTCTCAAAATAATTTTGAGTCTATTGATGATTTTATAAGAAATTTTGATTATGAGTTGGAGACTGAGGAATCATATGAATCAGTCATGACTCAATTTGATTTCTCTACAGTTAATGATGATGAATTTACTTATTCTGACATAATTAAAGATAATATAATAACATATATTGCAGGCTATTGTTGTCATAGAATTAAAAAAATCCATGATTGCCAAACTTGCCACAGTTTATTAATAAAAACAAATTTAAACTTGCAGCAGCAAAACTTACGTGAAACATATATTAACAGGAAAGGTGATGATCCGAGGAATTGTCTTTGTTATCCTACAAATAAAATGTTTAATATGATAAAGTCATTTGAAAAGATATTTCAGAAGGAGATAGAGAAGGTTATGCATGTAAATGGTGTAAAGTATAAAATATCCTCTAAACTTAATGAAACGTTAATTAGAAATATGGCTATTTGTGAGGATTTGAAAATGTTGATTATAAATACTTTTTTGAATATGAGAATATTCTATTTTGTAAAATTTTTAAATAGATCAATCACAGGGAAACACAAAATAGAAGATGTTAACTTGCCCCCAAAGAAATGCAGAAAATTAATGAAAATTACACACGTATGAATAGGGGTTTCTCACTCTCCATCTGTTTATCTATGTCCCTTCTGAAGAAAGACTATGCTGCAATTAATTCTCATTTCATTTCCATAGCTTGAAAGTGACAACAAGGCATTGTCATGTTCATTGGTGCACTATATAGTAATCTACATCCTCAACCCTAGTAGGTATTTGGTAAGTCAAGATATTTCCATTTACATAGTAATTGTACATTTGAATCTGTTTCATTAACAAGTATTGCACAAATATAATATTGCAGATAATGTATTTATTTGATTGCATTGCTTGAATTTATATATTTACAAGCATGTTTATGTATGTTAAGTGTTTTTAACCATGCACATTTTTGCTTGTTTTTCATTGAATATATTTGCTTTACTATGTGTTCATTCTGTTCCCCAATTATTATTTTGTTTGCACAACTTATTTTTTCCCATTGCATGATTTTCTGTTTTATGTACTAGTGCTTATTTTTTTCTATTAAAAATACTTGAGAAGCATGATTCTTTTTACTAGTTCTTTTTGACAGAGATTTGACATTGTCAATTAAGTTATGTTGTGTTGTTTATTAAGTTCTGTGTTTTATTTTACTTTTGCATGACGCTTTTTGGTATATGTTGGCTGTTTTGAATATCTGTTACCTGTTCTCTTGTATATTTACAAGCTGGAGGTAAATGTATCCTGAGGTATGAAGACTTTATTTTATCATTTATAAATATGTATATTTTTTATGAATAAAATTATGAAATAAAACATAAGCTTTCATTTATTCATATTATTACCTTACATAATATTCACAATGACAAACAACATAGGTTAATGATAAAGAAAACCATATATCCAAAGAAAAAGGAGGAATTTATATTTATGTGTAATATATATATATGTATATACATATATATATATATATATATATATATATATATATATATATGTAAAGATATGTATTTATATATTGTATATATATTCACATTGTATGAAACCAAAGATATGAAACATAAAATTTTAAACTCGGGCTATCTATATCTGATGTGTTTTTCATAGTTCAGGAATACAGTGTGATAAAAAGAAATCATAGGATTTAATGTTAAAAACGATTAATAATAAATAAAAATATAAAATATGTAAATAAAATTCGACAATAAATATTGTTCCGATTTTTTTTATCTTTTCAACCGCTCAATAGATGGCGTTTGAAGCACTGTAATCTGGCGCTGTTTGGCATCAATACTGGCTACGTATTTTTGTTATACACCATACGGGGCCTTCCTGTCTTTCTTAGATAGTCTTTGACCTAACCAGAGTGTCCATCCAAGGTCACCCGCCCGGCTCTTAGGGCAACGTTGCCGGGAACTCACTCGAACTCCAGCGCTGAGCAAGGGAGGTCCTGTGGGCGCGTTTCCGGCTGTGGTGACTATTTCTTTTCTCGTTGGTTTTGGAATAATGACGATGGTGATTAGTTAATGGTGAAGAGGGATTGTTTTCTGAGGTATTGGGAGTTTATCGTTTGTGTTATGGTGTCGTGAAATAGGGGAGGAATTGTTCATTTATGGGTTTTTTATTTGAGTTGTTACGGTGAAAAGATGATTGTTTAAGTTTGTTTTGAGTGTGATTTTTATTAGTATGATTATAGTGATGTATTGTAATGGTGTGTTATGCTTGGTAAAGTTTGTATTTTGGATTGTGAAGACACATAGTACTTGTATTAATCCTAGGTATTGAAGAGATCATGTATTCTTTATTTAATTGAAGATTTTTTTTTTATAAGAAGTGAGATTTTGGTAGAAATTATACTTGGATTTCTATTCACCTAATCCATATGGATAGGTCTGACTTTTATTTTGTTATTATATTCTATTTTCTTATTTTTGTATGCTCATTTTCTTCATACACATATTGTATTTGTATATTGATATATCACTCCCGCTAAGAACTAATATGAACTATTTATACTCATTGTTTTTTAAAGTACTCCTATCTATTATATATATATATATATATATATATATATATATATATATATATATATATATATATATATATATATGAATTTGAAGTAGATACAATGAATTGCACGTCCTGAGTAAGTTTGTGAGATATTCACATTAGTATCTTAATTACTCTCAATATAAAAGTTTACATTGAATCTAACATATTTTAGATGGTCTTTTATCGAGGTTGATAATTAATAAATTTTTGATCGCCTTTTTTTAAACATTACCCGAGTTGATTAAAAGCTTTTTCTCAACTTATTTACAATTTATTTGATCAACCTAGCGAAATTTTATAGTAACTCATTATTCAATATCTAATTACATAGAGATATTAACTTCAATGTTTGATTTTCCAGGGAAAAGAAAAAAAAAAAACATGGAGCCTGAAGGAGGAGGTCCGTACACGTTCAAAGATGTGAGTCCTCGGATATAACGTTACATCTTTCCTGTTTTTTACCGATATTGCGAAATATGATTTGCAATGTGGGTGTGTGTGACTTTCCGTTTTATTTTCATTCCAGGCAAACATCAAGGGCCTCATAGGCTTTGGGGAAGAGATTGAAAATTACACCTTCAAAGATGTAGGTATTCTTTTTTGTAATGTTCTTGAGAATTCTTAAGAGTTTTAGAGAGGATTTCTCAGTATATGATTACAGAAAGGATATAAAGAGGGTGCTTACCTCTTATGTTATATTATGGAGGAGGTTACTGTAATGTCATTAGCTTTGACTTTTTTAGCTAGTGGATATATACAGTTATATGGTATGTGGTTTATATTTAACACACAAATTAAGATTTACTAAAGCCTATTTTCTAAATGTATTTGATATTTAGATATGATTTGCATTTTATTAGGTACATACAGTTGTGGCATAGTCAAGCAATTTGCTAAATTATAGATTATAGAAGTGTTTGAATTCTGTGTTGAATTTTATAGTATACAGAAATAGGAGTGTCTTTGACATTTTAACTGAATATTCAGTTATACAGTCAGTCTACAAACATCAAATCTTAACCCTATCTCACCCGACAGAAACTCATCATAAAAGTTTCCATCATTTTCAATAAGACAGAGTATATCTAGAATCCTCTATGTCAGATTTGAAGACTTCTTCTAGTCTCCCTTAGGAAGCTGATTGGTCGAGTCAGAGGCCAGCGACACTCAGTAATACTATAGGAATTCACACGAATGAGTAACCAGTATGATGAATTAGTCACATGATTGTATAATTCTTAAACTGTAGTAATTGGCTAAGAAGAATGATCTGAAACCTTTGTAATTGTTATATACAGTAATCATGATTTTGAAAGCCAGGGAAAGTATATAATGTCCATGCTATTAAAGGTGAACGCCTGAAAGATGTCATATAACATTTAATCATCTATTTCAGGGAATGGATTGGTTAGTACACGTGAACGATCCTAATGAAGTTTTCAAGGCTCAGCCGACATACTTCCTCTCTGAATGGCTTTTCGTCCTGCTCTCAGTCACTTCCCTAATTCATGGTAATCCTTTTTTGTGTTGTCTTATTCTTGGTGAATATCTTTTTTAGATTTACGGCTTTTCTTCAGATATTATATCTTGCTGTAATAGACTGCTCCTATCAGCTTAGATGTTTGGTGGGATATATAGCTTATTATTGTTTTTTGTGTAGGAAGAATGAGAAAAGTAAAAGAAAAAATTACATTTGATAAAAAAACATATGTATATGTATATATATAGATATATATAGATAGACAAATAGATACAGATATAGATATAGATATACAAAATTGTTGAGCCTGAAATCAAAATCTTCGATGCATAGCTGAAGTAGTGTAAATTTCCATGCTATTCATTAAGAAAATATTTTATATTAGTAGAAAGAAAAAGAACAAAAAAAAGATGTGTGTATATATATATATGTATGTGTGTGTGTGTGTCCCTTTTTATTAAGTATATATGTACTTGTCCTATATTCTCATAAAGCAGTTAAAGAAGAGCAAATTACATATTGTGAATGTTGTGAGAGCTATTTTCTTTTCTTCTTTTCTATCTGCTAAAGGTTTCTTGAATATTCCACATTGTCAGAATTATTTTCTTTCATGCCACCAGTCATTCCATTACTTTTTATGCAAGAAATAAAGAAGATTATACATAAAACTGTAATAGATTATCATTTCCATAATTATTTACTGTTGTCATTACATATTGATATAACTTATTGAACATGATACACAAAATGTTTTCTCAAGAATTCAGATTAATCTTAGATTTTTGAACTGCGAATACAAATGAAGAGACTAGGTTAGATATCATTAAGGAACGTATCCTAATAAAGATTACAAAATCACCCATTTAGCTTTATATGTGTCAGCCCTTTCATATGATTATCTATCTTCATGTCTATCATGATTTGTAATTATGTTTGTGGGGGACTTCTTCTCACAAGATGAAGATCAGATTAGATCGGCTGATTAGATACTGTGTGATTATGGTTTGAAATTAGTCTTCTTTCAGTGTGTAATGAGAATCAATTTTTTTTCCCCCATAGTAACAAAATCCATAGTTGTTGAGATCTGTTTCATTCATCTTTCTCTCTTTTTCTCTTTCTCTCTCTTTCTCTCTTTCTCTCTTTCTCTTTTTTCTTTTTCTCTTTTTCTTTTTCTCTTTTTCTCTCTTTCTCTTTCTTTCTTTCTTTCTTTCTTTCTTTCTTTCTCTCTTTCGCTCTTTCTTTCTCTCTCTCTCTCTCTTTCTTTCTCTCTCTCTCTCTTTCTTTCTTTCTCTCTTTCTTTCACTAATGTATCTCGTCTTCTCGGTATCTCGTCTACACTCCCTTACATTCTTTCTTATCTTTCTCCTCTTCTGTCCTTTCTCTCTTCGTGCTCTCTCTTCTCTCTTTCTTTCATTCTGTCCTTTTTCTCTCTCTTTATTCTATCTTGCATTCCTTTCTTTCTTTTCTTTCTTTCTATCCCATTTTTCAGAATCTTTCTGTCTTTCTCATCTCTCTCACTTTCTCTTCTCTCTCTCTCCATTCTCTCTACTCATCTCTCTTTCCTCTCTCTCTCTGCCATCTCTCTCTCCTCTCTCGTCTCTCTCTCCACTCTCTCTCTCCTCTCCCTCTCTCCCTCTCCCCTTCCCTCTCCCTCTCCCTCTCCCACTTCCCTTTCCCTCTCCCTCTCCCTCTCCCTCTCCCTCTCCCTCTCCCTCTCTCCCTCTCCCTCTCTCTCCTCCTCTCTCTCCTCCTCTCTCTCCCCCTCTCTCTCTCCCTCTGCTTCCCTCCCCACTTTCACTTGGCAAAACTCTGACAATAGTTATTATTGTAAATTTCCTTAGATTATTGTTTTCCTAGGTTGCATTATCTCAAGATTTCAATTATTCTAGCTATCAGTTAGTGAACAGAGTCTTGTAAATAGACACCCACTTTTGTATATACATGTTTATTCTGTATTTTGAATTGCTTTTTTTGCCTTTATACTTTATTTTTGTATAATAAAACAAAGCATGCCTAATATACTATGTATTTTCATAACTCGTCTGATCTATACAAGGAGAGTCCAGCCTTACTCTGTACTTTAATTTTCCACACAAATAGATGGTAAAAATTGCATTCAACTTACTTCTGCCCTTGCAATCAGAATCAAGATCTAGAAGGGCTGGAAGCATTCACTGAACATTCATTGGGAAGACTTCCTAGAACAATGTATCCACAAAGTTCCTGTGTTCCTCATATGTTTAAGGTACTTTATTGTTAAAAACAATGTAGAAATTGCAACACTTAGAACGCAACAACTAATCTCTCTATTTATTTGGACAGCATTCATTGTGGGAGGTCGCTGGAAGTATTACTGGCTGGGATGCATCTTCCACGGCCTCACAACGGAAATGGTATCCTTCTGGATGCCCGACATTGATAATTACTGGCACTCTCAAACCACAATCATCTTTCTTGGTCGGAGACTTCCCCTTCATATTCCCCTGATTTGTGAGTTTTGTGTTGTATTTTAGTATATGTGCATATCCAGTGCATATACTTTCCATAGAAAGCCACATATACTGCCATTAATGTATTTCGTTGAACTGAGCTCAAACTATAATTTTTATATCTTTCTTTCTTTCTTTTTTTCTTTCTCTCTCTTTTGTTCTCTCCTCTCTCTTTTCGCCTTTTCTTTTCGCTCTCTCTCTCTCTCTCTTCTTTCTTCTTTTCTTTCTCTCTTCTCTTCTTTTCTTTCTTTCTTTCTTTTTTCTATATTTTCTTTATTTCTTTCTTTTTCTATTTCTAGTTTCTTCTTTTTTCACTCTTTCTTCCGTCTTTCCTTTTCTTTCTTTTTTCTTTTTTCTCTCTCTTTTTCTTTACTTTTATCTTCTTACTTTCTATTTCTTCTCTCTCTCTCTATCTCTCTTTCTCTCTCTCTCTCTCTCTCCTTCTCTCTCTCTTTCTCTCTCTCCTCTCTCTCTCCCTTCTCCCTCCTCTCCTCTCTCACTCCCTCTCTCTCCTTCCCTCCTCCCTTCTTCTTCCTCTCTCCCCCTTCTCTCTCTCTCCCTCTCCTCCTCCCTCCCTTCTCCGGTCTCACCCTCCTCTCTCTCCTCTTCTCCCTCTCTCTCCTCTGTCCCTCCCCATTTCATTGGCCCAAAAAGTCTGACAATTGTTCTTTATTGTTAATTTCTTTTAGTTATTGGTTTTCCTAGGTTGCAATTATCTCAAGGTTTCAATTATTTAGTATCAGTAGTGGAAAAAGAGGTCTTGTAAAAATAGACCACCACTTTTGGATATACATGTCGAATTTTTATAAGATTTTAGCTTTTTCCTGCCTTTATATTTATTTTTTGTTATAAAAAAAGATTAATAATCTACTAATTTATTTTCCTAACTCATTGATATACAAGGAGATGAGTCCGCTTACTTTGTACTTTATTTTCAACAAATCGATGGTAAAAATTGCATTTTTCAACTTCTATTCTGCCCCTTGCAATCAGAATCAAGTCTAGAACAAAATGGCATTTTCAAGGAACTACATTGGGACGACTTCCTAGAACAATATTCCACAAAGTTCCTGTTGTTCTCTTATGTAATTTTTACTTTATGATTTAAAACAATGTAAACCTTGCACACTTAGGAAGAACAATAATCTTCTAATTATTTGCAGATTTCCTTGTGGAGAGGTCGTGGAAGTATTACTGTTGGGGTGGTAATATGCATCTTCCAGGCCTTTAAACGGAAATTGTATCCTTCTGGGATGCCGACATTAAGGGATAGGCACTCTCAAACCACATATTTTTTGGTCGTAGACTTTCCTTCATATTCCATGATTTGTGAGTTTTGTGTTGTATTTTAGTATATGTGCATATCCAGTGCATATACTTTCCATAGAAAGCCACATATACTGCCATTAATGTATTTCGTTGAACTGAACTCAAACTATAATTGGTATGGTAGTTTAGTTGATATATTGATTTCAGAGAAATTTTGTTGAGCATGTATGGTAATATAATGATATATATAACTCTGTGTTTGGTTGAAGCATATGCTTTTTTAGATCATACTATAATTTTTTCTTTCTTTGCCAAGGGGACCTTCATTCATGTAACCATGCCAGGGTTGGTTACTCACATGAAGCCACACGTTGCCACAACCAGATGCGCGGTATGATTGTCGGGGATGTTAGAAGGTGTTCATTTGGATAATACAATACTTATAGGTGTGTTTATGTGTGTGTGTATATATGTGTATGTATATATATATATATTATATCTATATATATATATATATATTCTAATATATATCTCTATATAAATACTGATATATATATATATATATATATATATATATAAACACCTATGACAAGCCTAGGAGAATTGCAGGATTACCTTGCACTTCATTTTTATGTCTCGCCATATGATATATTGTAAAGTTGCCGATACAAATTGTGATAGATATAATCATACAGACAGAATGTTATAAAATGCAGCTTGTATGGTTGTGACTAAGAAGAGCCTTCCCCCCAAAAGAAATCTACTTCAGATTATCATCTTTAATATTTTTTGTCCAGCTGGTCTCCTGGAGGTGCTCATCGACATTCCGTACGACATCATGGCTGTGAAATTTGTACACTGGACATGGCATGACACTGATCCCAACATCTTCGACCGCAACTACTGGGTGCCATGGAATTCGTATTACTTCCATCTCACCTTTGGCGCTGCTTTCAGCTTTGGCATTAATTTCTGGCGTCGGCGAATCACTGGCACGGATGAGATCGGGAAAGTGTCCAGGTAGGATTATGGTCTAGGGAAGAAAACTCTGGTTAATCCATTGCATTGTGGTGGGATATGTTGGAATTGCTCTATTATACAAAGAAATCTGATCTGATTAGTGATTGTTTCTGCTTATTTGAAAACCTTTTCATATAGATTTTCCATAAGATTTTCCATAAATGCCCACTGTTGCACATATAAATTGGTATGCAGAGTAACAAATGATTATAGAATTTATTTCATCAAAAACTCCATTTATAACTCACATAAGTTTGTAAAGTACTCATTTCAAAATAAATATCTGCCACTCTTACAGTGTTGGAAAGGAAATCCTCTGCGCTCTACTGGCTGGCCTCTGTGGAATGCCTGGTGGTGTTATACAGTTTCTCTTCCTGTACCATCCACTCCATGACACCTATGGCATCCATACAGAGAACTGCGTGATTATGATCGTAGTTCTATACATGCTGATTGTCTGGACAACTGATAGAACCCCACGGTTAACTTCTCGCAAACAGGAGGGTGAGTTCTTAAGCCAGCACCTGATGTGGGGGCTAATCTTTTGATTTTTCTTGTTTCTTCCCACTTGTGCTGTTTATTAGGCAAGTGAAAGTAAATGCCATGTTCCCTGCCTTTTTTCAAAATTTGGTGAGTTTCCTGTTTTCATTCTTCATTATTAATATAATAATCATGGAGAAAGTGTAACCTGTTCATTTTATTCAAACTAAGTAACAAGATTTGAAACATTAGTTGGTGTTTCATTGAAGTTCTGCTGCTGCAAAGGGCAGAGTGTATATTAATATATTTTTAAAGTGTCTGCTTCACATAGAGTAATTGTGTTAGATGCATTTGATTGATTTATTTATTTATCAAATGCCATTTTTTCTATGGGCTGACCAAATTCATCAACTTGTCTCCCCATTCTGTATGTTTTCATGTTAGGCTGTACTTGAATTGTCATAACATGATTAATTGAAAATAAAGGACATGAATGTGTACACTTTGTCAGCAACAAATGAGATCATGGAAAATGATGTTTGATATATGATTCAATAATCATTAAGACATTATACAAAGTTTGCTATCAGTTTCTTTGCTTTTGGGAAGCTGCCTTTGTTCATACCTAGACACTTTTGGAATGTTTTTTAGCAAGGAAATTTGAATACTGAAGTTGCCCTGAGGGGATTGGGAAGCAATATATAAACAAGTGATGACACTTACCTAAGGCAATTAGACAACCCTTACTATCTAGCCTTGTTGTTAGATTATATATATCAAGGAAGACAAAGAAAGAACAATGATGATCATGATTATCATGTAACAAAAAATAGATCAATGAATGGATGATAAAAAACATATATATAAGAAATAAATTTGTTAGACCTGGAAAGTAAATTTCCCACGTTCAACTTTTCTGTCACCATTGCTTTAAAGATTCATACACATTTATAAAACTCAAAGTGAAACTTTAAATGATTCCATATTTCTTCATTATCTTTACAAGGAGAAAGTTGAATAGAGCATGCATTTGTACTATATCTTATTAGTAATGGCTTCCAACTTTCCTTCACAGGTGAAAAGATTCACTGGTCTGTGCTGATTATCATTGTAAATATGGTGCTGCACTATGGCCTCTACCTGGGCATGGCTGTGTTTGGCAATCCTGAGGAGGAAGTCTCTATCGGCTTGCACGAACGCACAGGAGACTGCGATGAGAAGACCAATGTCTACACTGCCATTGGAGGAGTGAGTTTGAATTTTGCTTTGCATTTTGAAAGCTAGTTTCATATATGTGATAATCAAAATGAAAGAACAGAATGCAAGGTGTCTTAAGTCCTAAGTTATGCATTGGCATTCCCTACTGCACAGCAAGAAGAAAGTCCAATTTCTGTGAAACGGATCAGAGTCAGAGTTAGAGAGTCTAAGAGTCGTTTCCGCTTCCGAATTCGCATGCGAAAGTCCCGCCTGCTTGTCCGAGTCCAAATTCTCTGGTTTCAAGTGCAGTTCAAAATATCTGTCAAATTCCAAAATATGATATGTTGATGTTTAAGGTATGGTAATAGCATCCTAGTAGGAGTTGTCTTTGAAGTGTAATAAACACATGGTGTATCACAGTAGCAGTTGTTTATAGTAGTAACATTACAGTAAGGTGGTATGTGATAGTCTTCTGATGGGTTCTTTGGACTTAGTTTGGTGTTTTAGGAAAGTGTAATGCATCTTATATATATATATATATATATATATATATATATATATATATATATATATATATATATTATATGTATATATATATATGTATATTTGTGTGTGTGTGTATATGTGTGTGTATGTGTATATTTATATATATATATATATATATATGTATATATATTTTGTGTGTGTGTTGTGGTGTGTGTGTTATGTTGTGTGTGTGTATGTATTGTATTGTGTGTGTGTGTGTGTGTGTGTGTGTGTGTTTTAGTGTGTGTGTGTGTGTGTGTTTTAGTGTGTGTGTTTGTGTGTGTGTGTTTTAGTGTGTGTGTTTGTGTGTGTGTGTGTGTTTTAGTGTGTGTGTGTGTTTTAGTGTGTGTGTGTGTGAGTGTGTGTTTTAGTGTGTGTTTTAGTGTGTGTGTGTGTGTGTGTGTGTATGTGTGTGTCAGTGTGTGTGTGTGTGAGAGAGAGAGTTTTTTTCTTCTTCTTCTTCTTCTTTCTTTTCTTTTCTTTTGATAAGATGTACAGCTATGGATGTATAGATTTATAGTGTGTAGTTATGTTTTGCATATTGTAATATTGATAGCTAATTTGTAGAATCAAATCTATTTAAAACAGGCCTTGGTAGATGTTATGATATTTATTCTTAGCTTTAAAGTTATTTTACAGTGAAATTGCAATATTATACAAAACTTCGTTGGACGAAAATTCAGCAGTAAATGGATTCATTGTAGTTATTTTATTATAGTAATGTTACAATATTTGATATTAACAATTTGCATGGTTTGTTCAGATCATTATTTACAATAGTTATTTATACTTGCTACTATCAGAAGTATAATTCATTAAAAGTATAATACTGAAGCAGTAATGACATTCCTGAGGACACTAATTGTTAGAGCCAACACTTCTATTTTATATTCTATACTAACTTGTGGTAATCCTGAAATTTAAGCGCTATAAGATCCACTTATACAAATATCAGCCTTTTTTCTAAATGTAAGGGACCTTTTATGGAACAATTTCTTTTTTTGTATTATTATTATTATTATTATTATTATTATTATTATTACTATTATTTAGATAGATTAGTTACACCTTATCAAACTTTTCCCCCCCAAGGTTCTGGAGAGGCGAACCTACCTGTGCTCGAGTGACTACGACGAGCAGTACTTCGATTTCCACTGTTTACCTGGAGGACAGCCGGTGAGCGATGGGGTCGAGTGGTACACCATCTGCGGCACCCCGTTCCCTAACCGAGCGGAGTACATCGCGGCCATCTCCCTCGTCACCACTGTAGCCTTTATCGTCTTCTATAATATGTTGTTTAGGAGTTCAAGGACACTGGTTTATAAGACTGGGAAGAAGCAGAAGATTAAATAGATTTCTTTTTATAAGATAAAAGACTAGACTTGAAACCAAATGGTCTTCCTTTATGTTTTATTTTGTTATAAGAAATGAGAGGTCTTTATTTGTATTTTTCTTTTTCTTTTTTTTTCTTTTTCTCCTTATGCTGAATAATAATTAAGTATATTTTATCTTTTTAATATTATTTTAAATAGAGAAGGTCTTTAAAACTGAATGAATAGTTTTCTAATGAATTCTGTTACATGAATGCGTTACAGATCAAGATCATCAAGAATATATATATTTTTTGAAAATGAAGAAGACATTGATGTACAATTTTAAGGATATTATTTTTATACCAAAGTACGTCAGGTTCTTAGTCTTTTATTTATATATACAAGAACAGATTTTGCAAAGATTAATAAGCTTTTGCAAAATGTGTGTTAACAGTAATAAAGAAGAAATGCAGTCATTTAAATTTATTATCCTATCCCTATATTCAATAATCTAGGTCGACTTACCTGCAAA
>NW_028234407.1:39103715-39128715 GCF_977035675.1 Penaeus japonicus | reverse complement strand
GTCAATTTTTATGACCTTAATGATTTCAAGTTTTATTTCCAAATAACTTATTTAGTTTTCACCAGATATCTTACACTATTAGAAATGCTAAAACTGAAAGAAAGGATGTGATATTTAAGTAGTATTATGATACAATTTTAATATGATTGTTTCTCTTACAGGTTGAATTACTGAAAATTAAAGATCGTCGTCACCCAATCTCAAAAAAGGTCAATTGTCCAGCTAAAATTATATTAAAAGATGTCATAAAATTTCCATCTTTTAAGGTAACTAAAAATAGCATAACTTTTGTGTGCATGTGTGCTTGTGGGTGTGGGTGTGTATTATTGAAAATATGTTTTCATACATATGTTTTTAACATTAGAATTTATGCCCTTGACAGGCTGAGAAGAATACAGCTCATGCAAAGAAACTAAAGGCCCTTCTTCTTCGTCTGGCACTCAAAGAAAGTCGTGCAGAGGGAGAACGCAGAATTTATATACAGCTTCCCGAAGAAACAGATCACTGCAACCATGAGAAAGGAACTGTGGGTATCTCCCTCACTAAATTTCTCTCACTTTCATTCCCTCTTTCTTTCTTTCAGTCTTCCCTGTCTCCTTCTCTCTCCCTTCCTCTACCATTCATTCGCTCATTCCCTCACTCAATCACTTCCCCCTTCCCTTTTGTTATTTTCTGTTGAAATATGTCAGAAATAATAACTAGCTCAAATGTGTCACTATCCTCCAGAACTCTGAACATTTTTACAAAGAAGTGATGAGCATTAAATCACAGATACACATGAGAATTACTGCTGTATTAGGAAGAGAAGTTTATGATTAGGCAGGTATTTTGTTCAGTATAATACTTGGAAACATGGTATTTTACTGAAATAAATATGTTATTGACAAACATTGGTAAAATTCACACATGTCAAGAGAATTACCTGATCAAATTTTAGGGGTTGTATGAATCATTAATCCGTATTTGAAGCTATGGTGTTCTAAAATAGTTCAGAAGCTGATTTCAAAAATACATCATTATGAAAATTTCCTATGAATTTGTCATTTCGTAGGAGCATTAGACCTACAGACGTTTGTTATGAAATACACCAATAATGAACAATTCTCCTCAGGACAATAAAAGACCAAGGAAACCCCGAGAGATCCAAAACACGAAAGTGGAAATTCTGCCCACCTTAGATGTCGAGTTGAATGAGACGGACTTCCTCCACACATTTAGAGTTACAAGACCTGTGTATCAGGTAAGTCACTTCTTCCTTTTTTTTTTTTTTTGTGATTTTAATGGAAGTAATGTTTTTTTGTTTTTGTTTTAGTTTTATACTCACTGTTACCAGAAGAACATGTTTACATACAGTGAATACTATGATTTTGCTTTATTTTTATATATCTACTTATTTTTTACAATTAGTTGGCTCTATATGTACTTATTTACCTGAAGTAAATTATTGAATCTTTATGAAAAAAATATATAATTATTACCTTATTACCCCCTTTTAACAATAATAATACCAATGTAAATAATGGTATTGGTAATAAAAATGAAAATAAATTTCCTGAAAATTCAAGGAATCGAATATGAAAGTGAGGTCAGGTAAGTTTAGTAATTGACTCCTTAGTGATTTTGCACTTGTAGAGCTATTTGCATTTTTTTTTATTAAAAAATTAAAAACAGGATGTACAGTGTATATTCCCAGAGTCAGTTGGAATTGGAAATTGTTCTGCTTACAATGACTGAATGTTATCTTAACCCTCTCTGGACGGGTGGTACACTTCTGTACCGCTCATTCAAAAGCCCAGTGGCCGGGCGGCATAATATTGAGCCAGCCATTTAATTGATTTAGGCCTAAGCGCTCGAAAGCCCCGGCATTGTGACATTCAAGGCTGGAATGCCCCCGTCGTGAGTGGGTTAATTTTTGGTTAAAAAAAAATCTTTTTTTTTTTTTTTCTTTTTTCCAGTTTCTAGTCGATGAGTGGCAGAAAGAAGCAAAAGAAAATTTAATGGAGGATGAAGTGCAGGTGGAGAATTTTGAGCTTTATAGCCAGCATGTACTAGCAGTATTGTATTATCTAGGATCTACAGAGAGCTTGGCTTCAGTATGTTCAAGGTGGGACAGTTTGCTTCACAATGTCTTGAGTTTATTGTGCTTTTAGATTTAATTGTATTAAATTGAGAATTCTCAAGTAAAAGGTAACATTCCACCTTATTTTACAAAGAATGATCATTGTTTTGACTCTCCAGGTTCAAAATCAAATCTGCAGCCTTTATAGACATCACTGTCAAGTTTGCCGACTTCTTGCTGAAGCAGTCAGATAAATATTTAAGCTTGCCAAGTTTAGAAGAAAGGTAAGTAATTTTTCAGCTTGCAGTTTTGTCAGTCATCTTATGGCACAAAGTTTATAATCCCACAGATGAGTAACCCGAACTATTTTCAACAGAATCAGAATTGCAGAAGTGATCAAACACAACTGTGGGTTTCCTGGTGCATTTGGAGCCATGGATGCTGCATTGATTCACATGAAAACACCATCAGGAGCAGACAAACAAGAGTATACCTATGTAAAAGAGGGAACAAGCTGCAAATGTGCCTTTGTCTTACAGTTCGTCGTGGACCATAGACTGCTCTTCCGTGATATCCACTTGGATTCGCCAGCCACCGGAACCAGAGTTCAAGTGTTTCAGGTAGGCTAAATCTTATTTCTTTAAATAATATATTATGACAAGTTTTTAGATGATAATCTTTTTATGCTTTTGAAAATGAAGATATGCATTATAGAAACTGCTTAATCCCTTTCCTTCTCTCATTTTTACTTCCCCTTTCTTTACATATTCAAGGAATCGCAAGCCTGGACACACCTCCAAAGTCTTTCAAGTGCAGAGACACACATAGTAGCCCCAGCCACATATCCTTTAGCCCCTGCTATTATGACACCACATGTAAAAGATGTCCTCTCTTACCAGGTAATTCATTCTTATTTTCTTCTTCAAAATGTGTTAAAAAAAATATCTTTGTAAAAATCAGTTCACAATTTGGCAAATTTGTTTATTTTAACATCTTTCATTCCATTCTTTTAGTACAGCAAATTTCACTGAGTCTTATAATTGCCCTTTCTTATATAGGAAGCTTTGTTTAACGAGAATCACCACGAAGCCAGCAAATTAACTACAAATGCCATGACAGTCTTCAAATCAAGATTCAAAAGGATGCAACAAATGGAAAGACATGTTGCAACCAACATGAAGTTACTGAAGGCTACTTGCATCTTGCACAATATAGCACTGATGCACGAAAATGAAATGGTAATTTTGAAACACCTTGAAGAGAGACTATGTGGTTTCACTATTAGTAGGATACAGTACAAAATATGCAGAGAATATATTAATTGTATATTTTAGTAATAAGAATTAGACGACTTCACTATCCAATACTAATTTTCACCTACTTTGTCTAACTCCTCACCCACTTCCCACAGGTATTGGAGAACATGCAGATGGAATACAACAGCGAGATGGATGACGAGGGCTGGCACAACGTAGGCATGGAGGAATTTGTGGCAGAGTTCGGCATCCTTGGTGGGGAAGAGAAGAGGCACTACCTCACCACGGTCATGACAGCTAGACCTGACACCATGTTATCTTATGTGCAGTTATCACCATCACATATTGGAGATAATTTAGTTATAACCTGAAAATAAACCTGGCTCACCAAAGGCATTTATACCAAAAGAATCCTTCATGTTTCTATACTTTCTTGCATGAACAAAGTAAAAAACAAATATATTGATTTCTTTTCTTTGTGGTTTCTTTTAGTCCTTGTCTTTCCAATATGCATGACATCCAGAATTTATTGATCACAAATCATGATAATAATATACAATGTTTTCCTTGATATATTTTATTTTTGCTACATTATATACACAGTAAAGTTCAAAGCATGAACCTTTCACATTCCATGAGTAAAAAATATCTGATTAGAGCATCTGTAACCTTATTGTAATTAGGTAGGTTATGAGGCCATGTTACAATAATATACAAAAAAACATGATTTATTTCTCATTCACAGATAATTTTTCTATAAGAGGATGGCGCATTACCACAACAATAAAAAACTAAGAGTTCAAAAGAAAAATAAGAATATCCCTGAAAATTATAATAGCTCATATAAAGCTGAGTATTACCTTCTCCCTTATTAAAAATAATGATACAAAGTAAATAAACACATAATAACAATTAATAGTATCAGTAGGTACTGATTTAATTTTCTTGCCAAAGCACAGAACAAAAATTCTAACAATTACAGAATCAGTGGTCTACTACCCCTGTCCCCCCCTCCCCCCTCCAACCCTTTCCCAATTAAATTTTGCTTAACATTTAGAAGGCAAATACCAATGTCAACTTCTATTTAATCAGGCACATGAAAAGTGCATCTTGTGAAGAAGAATGCAGAGAGGAAAGAAGAAAAATAAGAGATATTTATCAAATGAATTAAAAAAAATTTCAAAAAGATGAGAGGATGACATAATGTCAGAAAGAACAACATTCAGAAAATTATCAATCGACAGAACAAAGTTTACGCAAATCAAGCTCAACACTTCCTCGTTAGACACCTCACGTTTGTCGGTATGATTTTTATTACACGTTTTCCTTGGCAACCTTCTCTTTTGACGACTGCTTAATCTTGTAGTCGCTAAGAGCAGCTTTTATGGCATCCTCGGCAAGCACTAAAGAAGAAAAATTATAAGCAATTAATGAGAAATATTCATAATCACATCCTTATCATTCATTCATTGTGCACATGACCTACATATCTTATCTTTTCTTGACCTAGTAACATAAGTTTCCAGATAAGTGGCCATGATAAAACTGATAAAGCTTATAAAAGTATGTATGCATAGTCACTTTTCCTCCACATGGCATATAGTAA
This sequence comes from Penaeus japonicus, assembly GCF_977035675.1. NCBI lineage: Eukaryota > Metazoa > Arthropoda > Malacostraca > Decapoda > Penaeidae > Penaeus > Penaeus japonicus. Next base: position 39,123,794 of record NW_028234407.1, on the reverse strand, counting down.
TATGAAAACCATTTTAGTGGGGAGGGGAGGGGAGGGGAGGGGAGGGGAGGGGAAGGGAAGGGAAGGGAAGGGAAGGGAAGGGAAGGGAAGGGAAGGGAAGGGAAGGGAAGGAAGGGAAGGAAGGAGGGAAGGGAAGGGAAGGGAAGGGAAGGGAAGGGAAGGGAAGGGAAAGAGGGAAGGGAAGGGGAGGGAAGAAGGAAAGGAAGGGAAGGAAGGAAGGGAAGGGAAGGGAGAGAGAGAGAGAGAAGAGAGAGAAGAGAAGAGAGAGATAGAGATAGAGATAGAGAGAGAAGAGAGAGGAAGAGAGAGAGAGAGAGAGAGAGAGAGAGAGAGAGAGAGAGAGAGAGAGGAGAGAGGAGAGAGAGAGAGAGAGAGAGAAGAGAGAGAGAGAGAGAGAGAGAGAGAGAGAGAGAGAGAGAGAGAGAGAGAGAGAGAGAGAGAGAGAGAGAGAGAGAGAGGGGGGGGGGGGGTATGTTTGGGTAAGAAAAGGAAGGATAAGGATATGGGAGAAAGAAAGAAAAATACTCAATGCACTCCATTAGTAATTGCAGTCATAGGACCTACCGTAAAAAGTACCTTTAAAATAAGAATACCAAGCTTTACTTACTAGAACAATGTAACTTAACAGGAGGAAGTTTCAGCTCTTTTGCAATGTCAACATTTTTAATCTTAAGGGCTTCATCCATCTGAAAATAAATACAAAAGTCCAGGTCATAAATAATTACTGGGTGCAAAGTATTACAACCTAATAAAGGATGTAATTTTTTTTCATAATAGTGATTTGATTTTATTACAATGAGGAGGTACTACTTCATTGGGTTTTTTTATTACAGAATATAGATAGATCATCATAGATGCATATATTCTATGTTAGAAAAGTATAATGAAAAGATCACCTCATCATGAAAAAGAAGCTGAGATTGAGATACCACATCTACATACTTGACAATAAGCCAAGTAGTCAGAAAACTACAGAGATTCTTCTAATAATGTTTCACATTTCCTATTCAATAACTACAAGTCTCTGGTAGGAATGAACACTGCATTAATTGTACAACCCATTAAGTACTTTCTTATTAGTCTTTGCTTCTTAAAACACATATATTTATACACCTCTATGTAGCATTTTAAAAGAATTAAGAAGACCTATAATGATAAAAATAATGGTAAATAAAGAAAAAAAGAATTCTAAAATTGTTAATATCCAAAAGCAAAACACAAGTATTCTAATTTCCACTTACCGTTTTTCCTTTTACCCATTCTGTTGCCAGCGATGATGACGCAATAGCTGATCCACACCCAAACGTCTTGAATTTTGCATCAATAATCTTGCCGTTCTCGTCCACCTTCACCTGCAGCTTCATTACATCCCCACAGGCAGGGGCTCCTACAAGACCTGTGCCCACAGTGGTATCATTCTTGTCAAGGGATCCAACGTTGCGGGGATTTTCATAATGGTCGATGACCTACAAGCACAAGGGCATGTTAATATCATGTCAATATATTTCCAACTTCATTATCACAAAGTCAAAGATTTTGTAAATTCCTATAAATCATCATGAGACTGAAATATTTTTCTTCCCCCTCTGTAAAAAAAAAAAAACATTATGATGATGAAAATGATTCTAAAATTGTAAAAAAAATTATTTCCTGTGTTATACAGATATTTATGGCTTGAACCCACAATGGACCTCAAGCGCGCACACACGCACCCACACCCACACACCCACCCACACACCCACCCACACACACACACACACACACACACACACACACACACACACACACACACACACACACACACACACACACACACACACACACACACACACACTTCTAAATACCACAAAAGTGGTATCGATGGATGCCTCTCAACCTCTACTATTCATCTACAGTACATATAATGCGCGCTTCCACATCTGAACCCCACAATCTGGGTCCCAATAGTAGGGGAAGGCATGAAGTAGATCAGGGAAATTGCAGGGTAAAATATGAATTCCAGGCATATTTCATATGCAAAATCTTAACCCAATTACCCACCTCACTTTCCCTAGTTTTGAAGTCAGCCTTAGATAAGAGGGGGCTACGCCCTCCTCTGGACCTTCCTATTCAGGGCACTTTGTGATAATTAATTAGTGATACGTACTTAGTTCTATAGATGATGCCACGACCATGAATAACCCTCACAGTGCTACATGATGACAGCAACCGAGACTCATATATGCCTCAGGATAGGAAGCTAGGACTAATAATGATGTGACCACTCCATAGGGACCACTCAATATTCCCCATTGTAAACAATGGCGAATATTGCACCATCTATTGAGAGAACATAACAGCATATGCAGGTAATTCACTGAGAGTTTCCAGTCAGCAGCTCATCAGTAGCCATAAATATGTAATCACAACCATGTTAAAATTTCAGGGCAAGGAAGGTGGTTATTGAGGTATTTTGCACAAAGTATGTTGCACAAATTGCCGTGATTAGGGGGGTCTGGGGGGGAAGGCAAGTCCCCTTTGAATAGGGCTAACTTCAAAACTAGGCAAAGTTAGATAGGTAACTGGGTTGAGATTTTGCATACGAAATATGCCCTGAAGTATCTTGAGGTAGCAGATTGCGTAATATCCAAAACTGACATAAGGTTAGGCAACATAAGGCAAAAAAGAAAATTCGTCGGTAGAATAGGTCTTGGCAGTACAACAACATAAGCTACAGACCATTGCTCCAAAAAGATGGAGATGACATAAGGAATAACATGAAAACTACAAGGGTAAGAAGACTTCAAATCAAGTACAAATAGTCCTATACATCATAGTTTGCAATACAATCTTGTTGCACATTTAATTGCCACAAGTATCGGTATTGTTGGATAAAGACGCAACCACACGTAGCGAAAAAACAAACCTTTGGACATGACGTAGCTTTAATTATGACGTAACCCATAAAAGCTCTTTTCTTCTCTGGACGAAAAAAAATACGAGATATATATTTGAAAAAAATTTAAAACGATTATTAGGGAGAGATGATTCCACCGTCTTAACCAAAAACATAACTGAACAATAAAATAAAATATGATGCGCCGCATTGACCCAAAAATCAAAAAAAACAATACAAAAAAGATGGCAAATATTGTATATAATAGCACCACTAGGGGAAATATAGAAAAACAAATACTCTAAAACGATCCAATACGGACAATCACAGACAAACGGCTGTCTTTTCCAGAGAGCTGGCGTTTCAAATCAGTTTCGATGTGTGCATCGTTGTGAAGTTGGAAGTACAGTCAGGTAGGTTTTAAAGAGGGGGTTTTCATATCACTTTTTTTATTACGTGACAACGGTGCTGTGGTCACGTGAATTACTGTCTGATTGCTGTGGTCCTGTGGCCCTTACGCCTTTTACAACCCGGAAGCTTACACAAAGAAAATTAGTAAGAACTGAAGTAACATAGGTAGCATGGCATCTAAATCGGTCATTGAAGTGAATCTGCCCCTGCTGGTAAATAAGGGGGGGGTGAGGGGGGGGCGAAGCCCCCCTTGGGCAGGGGGGGGGGGGGTCAAGGTGTTCTGTGGTAGGAGTCCTTGCTAGCGGGAAGTTTAAATCGCGTCGGTTATGAGGTCGGGTGGGGCGGGGGCAGGGGGGGGCCCTTGCCTGGCGTGGCCTTAAAAAGTGGGGGGTGTAGGTTAGGTTAGGTAAGGTTTAGTTGGTAGGTTTTGATTCGTATCTCGGTTAGGTTCCTTTGGTTTATGGGTTAGGTATCGATTACGCGACGGTGTCGGGAGGGAGGGAGGGGGGAGGGGGGGGGGGGGTATCGGAAACAACAGACGTGATGGGGGAGGAGAGGGGGGGGGCGGTACAAACTGTACAAAACAGAACATAAATCGTGTAAAAAATATTGTGTCGTGCTGTTTTTTTGTTAACTCGTAACTAATTTACCCAAGTATCTAGAGCCCCCTTGCTGATGGGCTAAATATTGGACAATTTCCATTCGAGGCAATGAAAGTGAGAATAGGTTTGTCAATCAGCCTCAGGTAAAAAATCTGTCAAACTCTTTCAAAGCTGTAAATATATCTCTGAAAATAATGATCATTCAATTTCTGGCTGATATCAAAACGCCCTGAAAATATCTATACTTTTGGTATTTCTTGTTTTCGTCGCCACATTTAATGAGTATCCTACTAGCACATTAAACCCAGAAACAAACTAACTTCCATCAATCAAAGCCTCCGTAATTAATTCAATTTTCGACAAATTACGTCACAGTAACCCCGCTCTACAGATACCTCGTAGACCTACATTATTTTGGCCCCTGAGTTATTTTCCCATCTCTTCTCGCCAAAACCAACACTAATTCCTCTACCTTCTCGTGATATTTGGCCGACGATGTGACGCTGAGAGACCTCCCCGTCAGCAAGGGAAGGGATCGGGACAAACTGCGGAAAAGAGCCATGATTATTTCGTGTGACGCTGGTGAGCCGCTGCTTCTCGAATGAAGGAACTCAAGTCGTCGTGCGAGGATTCGAACGTCGTAGCTCAGGGACCCTTACATATTTCAGGAATATGTAAGTTGTTTTTTTAAGTATACTTGGTATGGATGTACTTTCTTAGGTGGATTTTCGTTTTTTTTTTTTTTTTGCGAGTAACTTTTGTGTATTCAATGAGTTGTAGGGGAATTAGTTATACTACCTTGATTTAAGAGGATTTTAATGTTATTTCATAACTTTTTTTTCTGGTGTGTAATCATTTCATGTTATATAATCAAAATTAACTGTTTATATATTTTATACGTCTCTGGAATCAGATGTTTAACATCATGCAATGTATAAATATTTAATTTCTAAATCATCGTGACTGGAGAAATGACATTCGACAAGTTGCACATTACATAAAAATAACAAAAATATTAACAACGACATAAAGTAACCTGTATACAATAAAAAAAGGATGACCCTACTTATGATAATTTTACTATTATTTACCATAACTAAAACAGGCAAATAAAAGTTCATACGTTCGGATCCGCTCACATCAGCTGATTTACGTAAACAAGATGGAGGGAGCGTTCAAACCAAGACAAGGTCGTCGAGACCAAGGAATTGTCAAAATAAGCGTGAATCTCGATAGAACTTTGACTTCCTCGACATGCTGCAGAGTCTTTGAAGACATGTTGAAGTATTTATTATATCAGCGACATCAGATTCCTGTTCAGTACGACATACTACTGCGGGAAGCGTCGATTGTTGAGAAAGAAAAGAATGATACTGAAGAACTGAATTCGGAGGAGGTTAGTGTATAGTCAGCGTTTAGGAGATAGTATAGATAGAGTTTTAATTATATTGCATAAGAAGAACATTAATGGAAGAGCAGGGGGAATAGAATATGTAGAATTATGTAACTGTCATTGTTTTAAAGTGCCAAATGCAAGTAATAATGATCAACCAGTATGCAAAGACGTCACCATTCGCCAAGACCTCGGGAGTGCACGAAAATAAGAATGAAGTGCATAGTGTGCAATGGTAATCAAGTGTGCACTTGTTCAAAATTCTTGAATTAGTTGGAACGTCTAACAAGGCTTTGTTCTGTTAGTTGTCTTTAGAATATTGCTAATGTCAAAAACACTTTATTGTATTCAGTTGCTGTTATATTTATCTTTACAACACAACATACCATACCTTAATCTATAGGACATGCCCTTTTCAACCAAGCGTTGTATATAGACCATCCTGCAGCACAAAGAAATATTCGAAAAGTAATCTATGGTATACAGTTGCCACATTTTGCATACTGGAAATTTTGATCAGTTAGAAATGACCAGATGATTGATTTTTTTCTTTAATTCTTATGTGCAATAATGAATATGTGAATGTGTTATATGCTAATTTTGTTCCAGGGTATCATTTGAACAGCTAGCCCAACAGAAATTATTCTGCTTGATCCCAGAAAGCATCCTAGGGCTTAGATAAACCTAACCCCATTAGGGCAATATCCAAACCTTCGTCATCCCTACCCATACCCTTTACTCTTGGGGTAGGGTTAGGGTGTAGGGTGCTTACTGGTAGTAATTCAAGCAATTACTGGCATGTCAGCTATAATGTTGGGTAGCTCAGGACTGACTATTCCACATTAGAAAGTAAATTTACTGTCAAGTTGTGAGTTGAAAAGAAAAACTTGCATCCTGGATAACCCTAATATTCTTGTTTATTTTTACCATTGTAGATGGAATGTTCAGATCATCATAAGGACGCAACCACAAGTCAGTCACCATATGAAGAAGACACTTTCAAGGTGAGTCAGAGTGTTTTGCCTCTGAAATGTTATGTGACTTATTGTAGTGTCAATTTAGCTGATGCGAGAATTAGAAAATTATAATTTCTTTTTTGTCTTTTGTATAACAATCTTACAACAACAACATAACATATCTCTATTAATCTGGTGTATGTGATCTAAGCTGTTATCATTATTAAATAACTATATTTCAGACTGTAAAGTTGTCATGTTTGGATAAGACCTTGTCTACCCAGCATTATATAGGACCTTGCTACTTTCCATACAAGATTATCTGTTTCTCTGTACTGGACATCCTTGAGTACATTTCCTTCCCTCTTTTATTTTCACTGTGAGAGCATATTATTATCATTTAGTTTTTGCAAGGCAAATATATGCTATTCAAATGTCTAGAACAATTTTATTTGAATTGCAATGTTACTTAGCACAGCCTTGCTGCTGTCATCTCCAGTTTCTGTGATCAGGCAAAATCAGAAGCGGCAGAAACTTAATGAATGAATACCAAAAAGGATGAAGGTTGTAATCTTCTTTTTTTCTTATTTCTATACTTTTCAAATTGTTAGTACTATTGAATACATTATTGCAAGCAATTTTTTTTTTTTTTTTGACAGATTCCTGCTTGCCACAATCATGGCATCATCTTGCACAAACTTTCAAAAACTAGTGGGCTGTTTTCCCCAGTTTTTTTCTCGGTCACTCTGTATGAGGCCCGTAGTAAAGAACCTGTGGGGTGTGGGGCGTCGGTAAAATGTGACGGGTGTCAGGTGTAGGGCGTAGGACATTTTATCCTACGCCCTACACCCGACACCCGTCACATTTTCTATTTTATTTTATTTATCCTATTTTATTTTATTTAACCTATTTTATTTTATTTATCCGTCACATTTTATCCTACGCCCTACACCCGACACCCGTCACATTTTCCCGACGCCCCACACCCCACAGGTTCTTTACTACGGGCCTGAGACTTATCTAGTTTCTAGTAATAAATTTAGTACTGTCAAGCTAGTTTCCTCCTGCCTCACCCACCATAACATACCCATAATTCATTGCTCTTGTAGCCCCTCCTCTTCCTGACCCAAACATACTGTTATGGTCCCACTTCTCAGTGAGTGTGACTTAAATAGTGCAGATTTGTATATATTGCAGGAAGGTCTGCAGAAATACTACATTCATGTCGCCCAATCAATTCCTGTTGTTATATATGTATGCGTGGATTCGTGTGTGCATGCATGTGGGTGTGGGTGCATGCGTACATAAGGCACTAATGAAGTAGCTGTTGACACGGCTGATAATTCTTAATAATCAATCAATTTTGACTGTATAATAACATGTCTGGCAAGGCAACGTGCCTACATTTTCCTTAAACTTTGCAGTCAATATTATCAGTGACAGCATTAGATGAATTAACACTATTGAGAACATTTTTACAAGATTATTCCATTTTTGTCAAATTCAGAAGGAGTTGTAACTTTTTTTTTCTAGATTCATCAGTCAAAACAAGAAAGGATGAAATTGAAACAGAAGAGAAAGAGGTTGCGATGGTTAGAAAAAGTGAAAAAACTTATATACCAATATAATGCAGTCATGCAGGTGAGTTCATTTTACTCAGTAATGTGTACATATAACCTTTCCGATACAGGCCATGTCTTGAGATGTTCGCCCTTGGCTGGGCATCTTAAGATGTTGTGGTTATAAACTTGTCCTATTTATATACTTATCCATTCAATGCACTAGATTCTATTTTAGTTAATAGTATTCTTTTTAGTCTTCTTTTTCATTAGAATTCTGCATTTTGTTTAATAAAAGATTCTAACTGTTTCTGGTACAAATTCATGTTTCAGAAAGTACGGACTGAAATAGAAGAAGGAAACGTAATTGCCATCAGTTTTGTCATAGGAAGTTCTGTAGTAACAAGTAAAGAATCTTTCACCATTAATTTCCCACATGATTATGCAATAGGAGGTTCTGATGCAGGAAATGACCGACATGTTCTCCTGCAATTCTTCAGGTAATAAATACTATTTTTACTTGTCAGAATATATTTGGTGTTATGTCTTTTTAATGTTAATATTGTTATACTAACATGATTTGGCTTTTTTTTTCAGAGCTTTTGTTACCAACGAGGATTTAGTCCGAGTGGTAAGTCGTCCTTGTAGCGTCCAGAAGCTTTGGGTGATGCTGCAGAAGTTTGATAAGCCACCATCTACATCCTCAGTGAACGTCTCCAGTACAGAAGGGAGCACTCAGACCCATTGTGATTCTTGTGATCTCATTCCTCGCTGTCAATTTTCCCCAAGCCAGCGCACACGGAAAGTTGAGATAGCCGTAACTCACAAATCTCCTTTAGGATCTCCTATGGAGCTCACACCAAGTATAGGAAAGCTGGTCTCTCAATGTGCTCTCAAGTCGAATAGAAAACATTCAACCAAAAGGTCTCTGGTTTTTGGCATGAACAATGTGTCTAAGCGTTACTCTTTCGCAAATGACGTGACAAACCAAAGCCATTCGCAAGATCTAGGAGTCACACCAGATTCTGTTGAGAATACCATTCCATTCAAGAGTTTCCCTTCAATTAATAACTTCTGTGATAATGTAGATATGGAAGACTCCAAGTCTGTTTCTAACAGACCTGGACTACAAGGACTAATGACACCAAGGGATATTCTAAAAGGCCCAGAACCCATAATAGAAACTCCCACTGTACCCTCCCATATTACAAGTGCTCAAGCTATGTCTACTTCATCACCAAGTAGACTGCTAGCTTCCTGTATGAGTAACTTTAACATTTCTGATGCCTGGAATGACATGTCTTCATCGGAAGAATCAGCTTTTATGTGGTACCAAGTTGATCATTCCATCAAGGGATTTAAAGATATATGTTTCAGATAATTAAGAGTAGAATTCATTAAACAATTTTAGGGGGAAGGAAATTTAATGACTAATTATGGAAAAAAGATTATGCTTGAAACTTTCCATAATTAAATTGCATGTTTTCAACAGACATCAATGTTTATATTGAAGTGTATCCATTTGGATATTTTAGTTCTAAAATTGTAGAATTTAAAAATTAAATTCTCAACATTAAAATATTTTAGTCACTTAGGTATACTTGTGCAATATTTGCATAGATAAATAAATATGTTTTAATTTGTCATGTATATTTTTTAATGTATGTACGACAAATGCATTGTAATACATTTTATAAAGCTGCACAAAGATACTTGTACCCATCTGAGTATGATTAACATCCTTAAAACCTTTTGTGAAAGTAGTTTCCTTGTACAGATGTAATTTATATGGGGACTTTCTAAAAGTGTACATCAGCATTTCTTTAAGTGATCAGGGCTGCAGCTAGTAATCTGAAGTTAAATTATGAGAGAGATAATTTATTATGATCAAAGCTAGTTTTGTATTCAGGAAAAAAATATAAAAAAGATCAATTGCGTAAGAAATTCATACTCCTTCCTCTTGTGTTCCTCTCCCAGTATGACATTATTTTCTGTATGTAGGTTCATTTGACTAATTCTTTTTTTTTTTTTTTCATTCATCTTTTAATATAGAAGTGCTAACCCTACAATAAACAGTAAAACAAATAAATTAAGCTTGTTATAATATATTTGAAAGAATGCAAGGCCAGCAGCTGAACTCAATCTTCACAACCAAAATAATACCATTCTCTGCTAGGTTTAACTACCTTGAATAGGTAAATATCCATATGCAAATATTTTTTTAATTTTTTATTATAACATTTCATTGTTCATTACTTAGTCTCCTTTTTATACATATAAAGAAAATTACCTGACTTGAAAATTAGTTGAATCTTACAGTTAACGAAGAACCCATTTAATTTTCCACTTCCATTTCCTCTTGGCTCTCACCTACAAGTGCGGAAATTATGTTGCGGTAAACCTCACTCACTGGAGAGCTGGCAAACATATCCAAAAAGTTTCTGCCTTCCTCTGTACATCTGACAAGATTTGGATCAACGGGCACTCGGCCTAAAAAGGACACTTTAGCCTTCGTTGCAAGTTGTTCTCCACCTCCTGTTGCCAGGATGTTGCTGCATTCCTGTGTGATTGCATTTTTATTAAGGAAAATTGTAATCTATGTGCAAAATTAATCATTTGAATTTTATGATACAAATGAATGAATAATTAAAATTACAGAAGGAATCATAAAATATATATACAGAAGAAAAACTAATGTATGGAAATAAAATGCAAATTGGCTATAAAAAAATAAAATGCAAGAGGAGTAGAAACTGCTCAAAATGATACTTACTGAGCAATTGGGACACACAAATCCAGACATGTTCTCAATTATTCCGAGCACATTTATTCCTGTTCGCTTGCAGAATGTCAATTCTCTATTAACATCATCCACTGCTACCATCTGAGGGGTTGTAACAAGAACAGCACCCATGACTGGAGCAGTCCTGAAAGAAGAATGATCTTAGAATTCCCTATTTTTTACCTCTCTTGCAGCAAGCAAAATTTAAATACACCATCTACATACCAGTTTAGAAGTGCTTAATGTGTTGTATAATTTTTCCTATAAGAAAAATAAATTCTCATAGACAAATTACATTAGAATAATTATCAAAAATGAGAAAAAACAACTTACTTTATATTTTCCATGACAGATATATGCTCATCTGAAGTGCCAGGGGGAGTGTCCACTATAAGGTAGTCTACATCCCAAGCTACACTTGTTAACAGTTGCTTGATCATTGCTGCCATTCAAATAAATTACAAATTACTACACAACTTATGCTTGTCAGACTATGTCTTCATGTCAGATCTCATTCTTCTAGTTTTTAAAGGATATTATATAATCAATAAACAATAACATTTACTTTCTCACCATTTTTCTTTGGTCCTCTCCAAATGACAGCATCAGTTTTTGAGTCAAGGAAAAATGCAATAGAAATAATGCTTAATCTCTTTTCTTCATCAGCATAAACTGGAATCCATTTGCTATTTATGGAAAAAAAAAAAAAAAGAGAAGAGTCAGATCTAACCATTATCAAAAATATACTGTTAGGTAAAGTAGTGAACATATTAATAAACAAAACACTATTGCAAGAAATAGTGTTATGAGATTTTTTTTTTAATAATACTTTAGAAGATAAAAACATTTCACAAACTACATCTACATATCAGAAAAGAAGCTGCACTTGCCCTTCTGGTGTAGTTAAAACATCCTTGTCTTCAACCCCAACCATCCGTGGTATCGACGGGCCACAGAGGTCGACATCTAAAATACCAACTCTATGCCCTTTTGCCCGAAGTGTGGCTGCCAACTGAACGGTGGCTGTGCTCTTTCCAACTCCACCTTTCCCTGATAGAACTAGGATTGTTTTCCCAACTCCTTGTAACACCGGTTCTGGAAATTCAAACTTAATAAGAAGGCAGGCTTTGTATTATTTTCAAGAATAGTATAATTTCTTCAATCAACACTTCAATCAAAGTCAATCAACAAATGACTTTAATTCCTGGATGAGAACATGGTTAGATTCATTAATTTGGCCAAGCCACAAATCAAGACAATCCAGGGTTGTCACTGGAGAAGACAACCAGATGAGCAGTATCATCCTCTGGAAGTGAGGCCCATTGTCTGTATTACCAGACTGCACAATTTGAAAGATAAATAGACACTTGATCTTCTCTAGTGAGACTAACATGAGTAGATTGAGAGATTAAGTACAAAGGGTAATTCTGTAAAATGTCAAATATACATTTCATGTAAAAAATATCTTGAGATTAATCATCAGGATTAAATGGCCATTAGCAACTATGATAAACAGTAAATTTAAGTACTAGCGAAGAAAGGCTTGCATTTTATAATCTTTCACTTCATCAATGCATTTCGAACAGAGGAAGAGATAGATTCACAAAGAGAGAGAGAGCAAGTTCCTAAACAACCTGTCCAGGCATCCTCTTGCCCCACATGTCAAACGTTGTAGCTTGGTACTACCACCCATATTGGTGTCCAGCGTCCTTCAGAAATACCCTGACTTGATTTAAAAACGAACTATTGCTTATGTCTCCTCAAGAATTTATCGTTTCAACAGCCTAGAACCAAACTAACAAGTACATTACAATTAAATTCAGCGAGTCGTCGTATCAATCCTATTTATCTATTCATAATCACAAATACCATACCTGTCACTGCCGCCATTCTATCTTAGTCTCAACTTATATCAATTTTCAATCACGGAGCAAAAGTGTCTTCTTCTTTCTTATTTCTTAGTTTAAACCCCTTAAACTACTCGCAAAAGTGTCCTCTCAGCATGACACCCTCGACCCGCCTCCTATCTCAGCTCGATGTCGGATTCTGTAAACAAACTTCCAAGAACGAGGTGCCAGACACTATTTTATTTTATTTTATTTTATTTTTTTTCTATATGTGCATCCCTTTCTATGATGATACTTTTCCATTGGTATTGTTGTACTCGTGATGCTGTGTCTTAGCTTTAGATCATATTCATGATTGTTTAGTAGATTCGTGATTACGATTATTATTTTAACTTTTTTTTTTTTTTAATTTAGTTTCATTGCAATAATGATGTTAATAACAGCAATAGTCATTATCACTTTCTTCTTACTATCATTATCATCCCTATGATTATTACTAACATTATTATTATTATCTTATCTTTTTATCTGTATCATTTTTTTTTTATCATTGTCGTTGTTACTGTTGTTTTTGGTATTATTATCATCGTTATTATCATATCATTATTATCGTCATTATAGCATCATTATCATTATTATTATTATTATCATGATCATTAGTATTGCTATTATATATCATAATATTGATGATTATTGCTATCACTATTATCATTCCTCAAGTCTAGCTTTATTGCTCTACCAAAAAATCCTGGAACAATAGATCGCAAAACACAGAACAATTTAGTCTTATGAGTCACGTAACAAAGATAATAATTTTGGAGGGATATAAAGAAATATCATGGAAGCTGAAATGTCTGGGAAAAAGAGCAAAAGGAAGACAAAGGTCGAAAATGTTAGATTGGATGACGAAGAAATTGGATGTCATAGATGGAAAACAGCTGGGCGAGATCGCAAGAGATAGAAGATGGAGGGACAGTGCACCATGATCCTTCTACGGCATTTGATAACAAGACACCCGAAAAAGATTATCATTACTGTTATTGTTATCACTACTACTATCATCATTTTCATTACCATTATATTACAATTATCCTTGCTATTATCATTATTATCTTTCTTATCATCATTACCATCGTTATCTATTACTCATTATCATATCATATATTGTCATCATAATTACTATCATTATTGTCCTTATCGATACTACTATCATTTTTATCATATTATTATCGTTATCATCAGTATTATTATTATAATTGAAAAGCTGTTCCCGCCGCACAAAATAGTTTCCGTTAACCCTGCGTACAAATATGCTTGTCAAAAATTAATAGAGAACACAAAAATGTTATAAACAAAAGTTATGACAATGGTGCTTAGGCAGTAATTTAAAAAAAAATCCCGTTTTAGGAACATATTCTGGGTAACCGGTCGAAATGCTGCGGCCGGATCTCAAGCATTCAGTGTGAAGCCTATGAATTAAAATTTGTTTTATTGATTTTTGCCATACCCTAGTGTCCTGTGTTATATTAACTTAATCGAAACTATACTTGAAAATGGTAGTTATCACTAGTCCCACAGTGTTTTATTTTCTTGCCTCTGGTTGACTATATATATTTAAACAACTTTTTGTCTGTCTACACAGCGTCGGTCACACTTCTTTAGATTTGATGTCCACAAAACAAGAACGTTTAAAAAAGACCCAAGTTCTGAGCCAATCAGAACCATCGTCAACCAAACGATGGGGCCGACGGTTTGCTGACGTCGATTAGACGTCAGCCGTTAGCATGTCAGTTGCCGACGTTGTCAGTCATGACATTGTCAGGACGTCAGCTGCCACCGGCGGTTGGACGTCCACTCTGCTGGTCTGGCCGACGTCAGCCAGAGGATAATCCAACGGTTGGCTAACCGCATAGTTTAATGTCTCTTATCATGCACCAGGCACAACATACACTAAAAGGAACTAGCAGTCAGTGAAGAATAAGGTTTCAGGTGAAGTAGGAGAATTATTGAAATACAGGACGAAAGCAAGAGCAACGAGATAGCAATTGCAATAGTGGATGGGGTCAAGGGAACAATGATTAATCATTATATACGGTAGATCTACGGGCAAAGGCGGTTGTCGGCCCAACTCCTGACCTAATCCCAGTTGTATTAAACACTGACGTTGCCGAACCATATTATCATTAGTTTGAAAGCCGACGGTTTTATTTAATTTTATATCCTAAAATAAAGTTTGGGTGGCGACCTTTGTATACATTCATACTGCTTATAATTAATATCAATTAGATTTTTGTCATCATTGAAATTATAACTACATATTCTCATCATTATTGATAATTTGCGATACTATCATATTTGTTTGTCTTTCTATTGTGCTATTTAAAATGATGCTTCATTAACCTATCACATTATCGTCGGTAACTGGAGATATCAGAGGGTTCACAATATCGATTCTAGATTGCTGTATTATTATTATTTCAATTATATCTGAGTCTTTTTATAATTGCAATCATTATTATTTACCTTAATCATACTAACCCTATTGACATTATCTATCAACATTACCTGTAATGGGAGTAAACAAAACAATAATCCTGCTCTGTAATTCTACATTTCCTCTCCCATTGGTAAGACACCCACCTGTTTCAATCATTGTCGTGTTTATGATCTCTCCACTGAGCCTATTCATCCTCAAACCCTTTCTCTTCACTCCCAAACCTGGATTAAGAACAGCAGAAGACCTATTTTCTTTCTCTTCCCCTTCAGATTATAATATAAAGGGTAATAAGATGTCACACATGAACCCTGAAACTAAATTATAAAAACACGTACGTCATAATCGTGAAAATGCCTTGAACAATTATGGAATGGATGATTATTACAAACTGCTTATGTAGGGCTTAGGCATTTTTTATTCCAAGGTTCAGTCAAACTTCACCTTCTTTAGTTTCATTAAACTTATTGAGTAATCTTTAATTTACAAACGAACCAACATATCACTTGAGCAGCAGCTGCTCATTGCAACCATATTAATGATATAATATAAAGTTACACATGCCAAGATGTGATGTGATGCAATATAAAGTATGATTAAAATACAATCATAAAAACTATAATTAAAATACAATTTTCTATTTAGTGTTCAAAACATCACTAAGTCACTATTTCCTATATGAAAAATAAAAATGACCATGGTCTTGTACAGTACCAAACAATGGATTTTATCAATTTGCCAAATACACATCCGAGTCTTCTCAAGAACAGAGTGCATTGCAAGACCATGGTCTGAAGGAAATGACAATATCCAATTCTTTATCATTCACTGCATTTAAAACAATGCTGAGTTACATCATGATTTCTGATTGTTGATCCACTAATAGCAGCCAAATGAAGATTATAAAATTATCAGATCATTTAACATAGAATGATAACAACATATCTTCATTAACCCGTAATACATCCACATACTGTGGCTTTTCCCAAACTGAGATAAGGTTCTAATTAGCAGCTCCTGAGATTTCTTAAAATTATGTATGAAAGTAAAACATAGGGAATGCAAAATATGTTTGATATATATAATTTTTTTACAACCAATCTTGTGCACTTGATAGAAGAGGTAGTAGCAAGAGGTAGTCTCTGTCAGCTTCATTTTCCATAATCCTAAATGTTTGCATCCTGAAGGAAAGGCTATGATGTGGTAACCCACATGTCAATTAACTTTTTTTATTCAGCAACACCTTTTATAAAAACTACTGCACTTATTTTACACAATTAAGAAGAGGTCGATCTTAAGCTAGTTGGTGCAGTCCAATGCGCTTCAGGAAACTTTTAGCCCATGTAGGATTCAACTTGACAGGTCCTCCATTCTCTTCTAATAAGTTGGGATCATACTGCATAAGCACTTGTTTGGCAGTGGCAATTGCAAGGAATGATGATACCTGGAGAGATATAAAAAAAAAGAGAAAGTTATTTTTCAACATATTACATATTCTAATTATGGGTAATTTGTATATTTTCATATCTATATATCTAATATATCTCAATCAGTATATCTATGTATAATGGAAAAGCTCACCATGGTAAAGTTCAGGTTTACCAATATAACAAATAAATGAGATGAATTTAATTACCTTTTCTCCATCTTTGACCAACTCTCGAATGCAGTCTTGGACAATTTCATCATACTTTCCTAATCTCATTGGTCTTCCTCTCTGTGCAAAGCCTATTGAAATGACTTCCTTTTTTCCTCTAACTCGTTTAATTAAATACTTGTCCTTGAGACCCCTAACAGTACTCTCGGGTATCTCAAACCCTAATTTTTCTTTAAAATGCTGAACTGCTGCCAAATTGCCATGTTCTACAGCATATCTTCCAATTTCTGCACGAAGTTCTGGACTGTAGGAAGCATAGTTTCCTCTTTTACTTAACCCAATGACTTCCTTTTTTATCTTGATGCTACTCCTTGATTTCTTCTTCTTTGGAGTGGGTGGATCACTATATTCATCCTCTGTCTCCAAGCCCAAGATTGAATCTGGAGCATCTGATGGCGCTGCTTGTTCACCCATGTGAGCTAAGCTTTGCTGAGTGGCAGCAGCTTCAGCAGCAGCAGCAGATCCATGAAGGCTATCATCTCCTTGACCTCCTAAGCTGACTCCTGCACCCTGGTCATGTGTTTCTTTCATGAGGCTTATGGGTTCGTTGTTTAGACTCGCTTGTGTTTGTGCATGAAGAGTTCCTTCAAAGTTGAGTGACCCACTAAGAGGCTGATGGAATGAGGTTGTTATGAGCTGGTGATGTGTGGGATGCTGACCTCCATTAGTTACTGTGTGTGGCACTGCAGGTGCCTGGGTTAGATGGGCCTGGCTAATGGGAGGACCCACTGTGTGATGAGCTAGTTGAGACAGATGTGTGGCTGGAGCCCCACTCATGGTAAGTGGTAATGGAGAATGTGCCATGCTGGTTGCAGCTACACTAGTATGTGTTACAGCCAGGGGCGCTATCTGTCCTCCATGAGTTACTGAGCCACCAGTTCCTCCACCCTGGGCAAAGCCACCTACATAACCTTGCTGGAAGCCCGTTGGAGCTTGATGAGTGAAACTCTGGTTCATAATTACGGAGGATGCTGGTGCAGTTCCTGGTTGTTGATATGAAAGGGAAGCAGTCATACCCTGGTTGATTACACTGCCTTGATGGAATGCTAAAGAATTATGATTCATTGGAAGTACTGTGTTTGTTTGTGGCCCTGGGGTCATATTAAGGTGATAGGGATGCTGGTATACAAAATTATTGGCTGTGCTTACATTTACTGTCCCTGACACAGCCGGTGCATTGAGTACGGAAAGCGATGGGTGTAAGACATCAATAGTCTGAGGAGCTGCTGCTTGCTGATCTGTCAAAACAGTGCCACTACCAACAACACCAGTATTTTCCCCAGCATTCCCACCGCCAACAGCATTACCAACATTGCCCCGGTCTATGAACTGTTTTTTAAATTTTCGCACTGTGGACTCTTTCACTGGGAACTGAAGTTTTTCAGAATAATGTTGTATTGCAGCAGTGATACCAAATTGGGTTGCATATCTCCCAATTTCGTCCTTCATTTGAAGAGAAAATGATCTCTTTTGCCTTGCAGATGTTCCAGTTAAATTCACTCTTCTTCCACTGGTACCAACCTGAAGATCACTACTAATGTCATCCATCTCTGGAAATTTCTTTAGATAATTCTTTTTAAATTTTCTCACAATGCCTTTTCTAACTTCATGACCTAATTTCTCAGAAAAATGTCTTGATGCCCCTTCTACACCATACTGAAAAGCAAATTTTCCTATTTCTTCTTTCACTTCTGGAGTATAGCTTTTATAGGTTTTAATGAAGTTCCTGATTGTACTTTCACTCACTGTACCACCAAGTCTATGCGACCAATACACAGTAGCTTCGTGATTTCCATGTGTAAGCGCATACTGAGCTATTTCATCCCGTAACTCTGGTGTGTATTTGATGTATTTTCCTCTTTTACTTCTCTCTTCTTTTGTTGCATTAAGGAGTGCTTTGACAGCGACTACTGTATTACGTGTGAGCTGCTGTCTGTTTTCATCGTGGGGTACACTGTCCTTCTGTTGGTCAGACCAATCAGAGGAGGCTAGCGTTAAAAGTCTTTCTGGACCTGGAAAAAAAAATACTGCAATAAATATCTCTATATCAACCTATAACAACATCACAAGTCCAAAAGTTCATGATAAGCAAGAAACCAAAGACAAATAATAATGGCTTAATAAATTGTAAGTATAATATCCCCTATTTTCCTTACCTCTCCCAAAGGGTCTTCTCCTTTTCCTTGTAAGAATTTTCCGCGGCTGTGGTTTCTTTTCCTGCAAAACAGGTCTCAGAGGCTCTTCACCATCTAAAGTACCTCTTCTCCGAGCTTCCTCAGTGTGCTTTCGCTGATGAATGCGGAAGCTGATCTTACTGGTGAAGGTTTCATGGCAATGACGACACTGTTGGATGAAGCCAAATATAAAATAATATGTTATTTCAACAAGATAGCTCTACAAATCTAGGCCAATCTGATTAAAACAACAGAGATGATTATTTGGTAAATAATTAAACTTATACTGAATAAGGTGCTTTCATTATTCATATTAAATGTTATATTAAAATTAAGAACACACAGCTTCTGAATGAGAGTACCAGCTGTAAAGAAATACATCATTCAAATAAACTGAAATTCTGTGTACATAGATAAAAACCAAAGACTGTGTTACAATGCATTCCCACACTGATATTTCAATAGTTTACTAAACACGTTTAAAACAGAAACTTTTTTTTCTTCACGTCAATACTTTGCCTTATACTTACTTATAAGTTGTTTGAATATTATGAACACCATATCTGAATCATAAAATAGTATTACATCTTATCCTATACCTGAAGTGTAGAACTCTGCAGTCTTCTTCTTTTGGCAGGAACCTCTAGTGCCTTCTCCTCCTCCAGAATATTGATGTTTTCCTTCTCTTCTTCACTAACATAACCTGCAGAAAATTTAAGCCATTGAAAAAGGGAATAGGATTTTACATCTCCCTATACAATGAAACTCATTCCTTTAATTCAATTGAGTTTTTGTTTAGCTGCCATACAAACCTGTAGGGTTCCGCGCAAACATGACATTGAAAGGTGTGACTCCACCAAATGACGCTGTCGTGGTTCGGAATTGGAAGAGGTATCTGTTCACTTCCTGATCCCATGTTGTTGGGTTCTCATTACAAAAATGGTCCAGCATTTCACCTGAGAATAATAATTGTTCAAAATTATCATTTCCGTTTTTTTTTTTTTTTTTCGTAACCATAATCAGAACTTCCTCACTTTAATTATGTCAGAAAGAAATATCAAAACAGAATTTAGAAAGCTTTGCAGAATGATATGCAAGTGTTATAGCCTGTAGTTGCTTAGAAGCAAGTTCAAGTTGAGATAATAAGAGAGAGTAAAAAGCCATTACCAAAAGCACAAGAATAAAATTATATGAATATGTCAGAAAACTGTTTAGTGGAAGCTTTTAAAAGATCATGAAAAAATAAAAAAAGTTAAATATACAAAGAGAATTTTGCACATCTTCCGATAATCCAGCTGACATATTTCTTTTATTTACCTGCCCATGCAC
>NW_028234407.1:39078715-39088715 GCF_977035675.1 Penaeus japonicus | reverse complement strand
CACCAAAGCTCGTCAATCTTGTACCAACATTGTGGAGTGCGACGTGATATTACCTGCAGAATGGGGCTATGATAGATATGCGGGGGTTGAAATTTTATGCTTGAATCTGAAGTCTTCTCTCTCTCTCTCTCGACCTAAAATCTATAATGACATGATCTTTCGGTCAGAGGTCAGGGGCTATACATGTAGGGATTTGGATGTTGGAGGTGGAGCCGTTTTATCATTGTCTCAACTGGTGAGTCCCTTCGGCGGAAGTATTGGGTAGTAAATATCATGACGAAAGGGGCAACGAGATCACATGACTTATCCAAAGTAGTGGTCGAGTGTCAAGTAAATATATTACAGAAAGACCACACCATGAGAACTGAACTAAAGATATACCATTTGAAAAAAACAAAAAAAAACAAGGACTAGTAAGAAATGTCACTGGTTTCTATAAGCTTTAAGTTCAGTTATCAATACCACTTTCCTACTGCAATACAAATGACATGTTTACAGCTAAAAATCATTAACAGTATATTTTCAAATGATTAATGATAATAGGAGCAACAAGATATATCCACTTCCTTAATATGGTTATTAGTAGAGATAATATATTGGCTTTTAACTTTAGTTTGAATGAAATCTTCACATGTTTATGAAACCAATCCTGATTAGTATTTTCAGACATTTTCCATTCGCTGAAGCAACATTGTTAAAAAGATTCTAGACAGAGAAACTATAAGTAGGAAGTTAATACATTTATTACCTATGAAATTAGTTTTTGTTTTCTAGATAATAAATTTTGATTAAAAAAAGTTTAAATGAATTCTAAGGATTCAGGCTGTTTTATGAAACAAATATACATATGTTTGCATTACTACAGAAAATATTCCTTATAGGGCATACTGAAAGAAGGTATAATTTACTTATTTATTTACATATAAATTTTACAACCCTAACACAATTGATAAGGTCCTGTTCTTCCACTGGAAGCATATTGTGTTGCAACTTATATTTTGGAGGAATGAACTATTCAAAGTCGTGTGGCAGTCACAAAAGTGAATGACTATGTACGTATGTTCTACAAATGTGTCTTTAACAATATACTTCTTAAAAAAAAAATTCACTGGTGGTCAAAAACAATAAGTCAACTTTGTACAACAGGCAGTGTTCAGCCTGACTCGGCAGCCTTCACAAGCTCTTCTGCAACTTCAACAGTAATCAAGGCCTGAGCCTTTGCCTCTTCTGTTGCAGCAGCATTGGCTTCAGACTGAGCCTTGGAGAGGATATCGCGTGCAGAGGCAAGGTCAAGGTCCTCAACACCAGCGACTTCCTCCGCCAGGATCTGGACTGTTAAGAGCAAGATAGTAAAAATTATGAAAATATTTGTTTTATCCTCTCATTATAAATGTTGAAGAAGCAAACCATTTTATTTACCATATTTCACTAAAATCCACTGAAAATCCAATTTTTTTTGCATACCTGACGAATCTTCGTTGATGGTAACGATGCCGGAGCTCACAAAGAACTTCTTGGCAGTGCCATCACCTTCGAAAACAGTCAAGACTCCTGGCTTGAGCACTGCCAGAGATGGTACGTGAGATGGCAAGATACCAAAGCTTCCAGAAAATGAAGGAACGTCAACCTGCCTAACATTAGCCGAGTTGTAGAACACCTGTCAAGAGAATATACACCAATCAAAATATAATTAAAAACAAATAAAAAAACTTAAGACATATTAAGCCAAGTGCTAATGAATAAAATCAAACTTTTAATTCTAATATCTCCAAGGCACTTCCATTTTCATACATTTCCATAATTTGTATGTCAATGTTTAAACTGAACCCAAATTTGATGCAACATTGTTGTACCATTCAATACAAAGACATAAAATGAATAAAATCAATATTCAATTTGAAGACATTTATCAAAGGATTTGTTCTTTAGCCTCTCAAAAAAATGAACTGACACTACACAATCTAATATTTTACAAAGCATAGACTGAGAAACAAGGAACTTTAATAGAATAAAAAATTATCATACTTAATAAGCTAGTATGACAAAGAAGGAGTGCAGAAAATTTTTTAAACTATACACAAAAATCCTACCTGGTTCTGTGAAGCAAATGTGAAGGCCATAGGGGCATCAGAGTATGCTCTGGCACCCATTCGGGGCACCTGACGCACCAGTGTAGAGGCCGCACGTGCAAACATTCTGCAATGATTTAAAAATATTGTTAATCTTGACTAGCATGGGAATGACGACTGAAATAAATTTATTGAAAGAAAACACGTGGAGTGTCACTCCTCTTCACCAAAGGTAACAGAATGACTGAAGATCTTGGAGGTGTACCTGAAGCCTCCATGTTGGTTTGAACCGAGAAAAAATACAACTAGGCAATCTCAGGTTTCTTGTGAATGTAAATGTATCCCTATAAATTTCTCATAATTGGAAGAGTACCAGATCCATATTTAGAAATAAAATTACGTAACTAGTACCTATATAAATGTACATATTCTGCAGTTTTGTTGCTAGTGTTCCACTAGCATTATTTGACACTGGTATCATTTGGGTTAGGGATTCTCTCCTCTCAGCTAGAACAAAGCAGACTTTTTTGAACTGGCCAATAATCTATAGACTTAGACTCATCTTAGAATTTTGTTTAATCTAAAGCCAGATGGATCTACCTACCCTGGGAATATGATGTAAATCACATCTCCATTTATGGATCTAATTCCACAACCTTGATTATAGGTGCAAAAGACAGTGATAAATAGGTTAGGTCACAAATAATTCTGGTGCATTTGTAAGTACACAAACAAAGATGACAAAGTTTATATGTTTCATTCTCTAAAGTAGTTCTTAAAGACAAAAGTTGTTACTGATGTAAACTAAGTTTTTTTTGTAATTTGTATTTAAGAGAAAGATTCAACTACCAAAGTGCCAGATATGACCTTGAACTCAGTGATAAGACAGGATGCACATGGGCCAGTATTACTGACAAGGTGCTTATAGACATGGTTTAAAAATAAAAAACCTTTGGAGACCCCCTCTTTTCAAATTACTTTATGCTACCAATCTTGATTTTTTTTTTTTAAATAAAGGCACATATCTTTGTGAAGATCAGAAAATAATTTTTATCTATGTGTAATCAATCCATTTTCTAGTTTTTTATTTCAAAGAGAGGTAGCATTACACACACGGACACACGAACACGGACACACACGGATATATCTATATCTATATATATATATACATACATATATATGTATATATATGGCTTTCTCACTCCTTCATTCACTTATGATACTCAATTTTTTTTGGATAATCATTTGTATGTTTAACTAATTTATGAGGCAGGAGAGACAGTCCGTCTCAATACTGCAATCAATTAAAATTCCCTATCAGTTCATTATGCTCTTTGCACTTACTCTGAGACGGTTGAAAAGAAAGCAACCACTATCATAGCATCATGGTATCATACAAACCAGCCATACTGATACAAGGTCAAATTGCAGCCACTGCACATAGTCTATCCTGCACCACTGGTACTTTAGAGCCAGAGTTCAATTTCTTGCTGTATGTCATTTGTAGTTACAGTTTGGTAGAGACCGCAGGTGGGTGCCATTTAAGGCTTTCTTTCCCACTTGTGCCATCTATATTTTGGATTTTAAACTAAACCTACGTTACGTTAATTATCTCCATCCCATCACTAAATACAACTATCACTCTTGGTATGATTGTAAATAACAATACTAGAAAACACTGATAGACTAAAAAAAATTTTACCTGCGTTGGTATATCCACATTACGTGATTTTTCTTATTTATTTATTAATTTATTGATTTTTTTTTATTTATTGATTGATCTTTTTTTTTACAATCACCACATTCATGTACATGGATTAATTGAAATAAACTAAAATCATAGTTCACATGTTTATATGATTTTAACCCCATAGTCATTGTATTTCAGCCTGTTCTACCCAATAATTCCCCGCATATACTTTGTGCCCTCACTTGCTACTGGGACTTCTGAACCAGTCATATATTCCAAAAATAAATGACAACACATACAAGTTGCAAGTTTCATTGGCTGGGAGAGATTAATTACTACCATCAAAACTACTAGTTATATATATACATATACATATAAATATCCATGTACATATACTTTTATACCTCTACAAGGTAAAAATAGACGTGTTGGTCTTAGAAAGAATCACCAAATATATAACTGTGTATGCTCTTATTAAGAACTTCAAATATTTTGTTACTCAAAAAAATATACCCGCTTTTCACTATTAATCATAATAGAAATAATTCTAAATTTATTACAAAATACCCGTGAAGTAGACACCATAGACCAAATGTAGGAACATAAATAACGCACAAATTTCTTGAAATAAACAGGGTAAGAATCATCAAAATTAGTTTTACTTTCCCTGTAACAAATAACGTAACAATCAATATTCCGTAGCCATGTGTACTGTATCTATTGCATAATATCCTCGTAATTACCAAACGCATGATAATAAACGTGTAATACCCTTATTTGAAAGTTTATAATATCAAGGTCCCCAATATTAGTTCGCAAACCGGCTAAACATCATCAGCTGATCACAACTCCAGCAGACGATATCAATTCCCTCTCTAAAATCCCAAACAATCACACAGCTGATCCTAAAACCCCATCCAAATCACTCCCTAACAGCCTCCCTAAACGCTCATAATAGAATAACAAGAAGCATATATCGTCTGGTACCTGTTTAAATATGGATAACAAAGTCGGCAAGGGACGTCTCCTACTCTCGGCTTCTCACGGCGGACTGCAGAGGGCACCACAGGCCTTCTCGCCGATCAACATGGCCGACGACAGAAGACGCGAGCGGTGCGCACTCCGCCTCGGGGTCATGGACGAAGAATATGTGTGTGTGTGTGTGTGTGTGTGTGTGTGTTTGCGTGTAGGGCCTTGGTCATGTAGTTTTGAGATGGAATGGTTGTGCGTTCTGTGCACATGTGGCCTTTTCCATCGTTTTTTTTTAATAAGTTATCGGGTATTTTGATGCTTTGATCATGCAAAATGTTGCATATTCAATGCCTTTGAAAAAAATGCAATTTAAATTCAAGGGAAGATTCTTTCTCAGCCAAATCTTCTAAATAACTGATTATGAGCCAACGCGGAATTTCAAATAACTAGACATTATATAACATACATATATATCATCCGGAGTTTTGGCAATGGCACTCCGATGCCTTGTTCTTGCATCAACATTTATGTCTTCATACGTATGCGCTTTGTACATACACACGCAAAGTGTGTTTTTGTGTTTGTGTGTGTGTGTGTGTGTGTGTGTGTGTGTGTGTGTGTGTGTGTGTGTGTGTGTGTGTGTGTGTGTGTGTGTGTGTGTGTGTGTGTGTGTGTGTGTGTGTGTGTGTGTGTGTGTGTGTGTGTGTGTGTGTGTGTGTGTGTGTGTGTGTATGTGTGTGTGTGTGTATGTGTGTGTGTGTGTGTGTGTGTGTGTGTGTGTGTGTGCGAGTATGTGTGTGTGTGTGTGTGTGTGTGTGTGTGTGTGTGTGTGTGTGTGTGTGTGTGTGTGTGTGTGTGTGTGTGTGTGTGTGTGTGTGTGTGTGTGTGTGTGTGTGTGTCAGAGAGAGAGAGAGTGAGAGTGTGAATACGTATTTCTGAATGATTGAAAAAAATGCATTCACCACTATCATATAGCTTTTCTGAAAGGTTAGTGCAATCCAAAAGTTTGCTTGTTCTTTAAAGAAGGAAATAATGAAAACCAAAGCAGTAATAACACTGGATACCGGGAAAACAAATATACTTATCATGTTTCTAACAGTATCTGTATTGCACCGAGCCATACTATAACTTTGTTAAGATGATAGACATATATCTTCAGTGCATGACAGGAAAATATTATTACAAATACGGCAGTACTGTTGTAAGGGAGATGAAAAGGGATGGTATATTATTTTATGTAGGCCAGTAAATATTGATATGGGAACTATTGTCATTAATGTTGCTACTCCCAACATGCATTACTCATTATCATTATAGGAAATTAGAAATCTTTGATGCTAGCTGTGTGAATAAAAAAATATAGTATGTGGAAGTTGATAGAACTTGCACATATAAATTACACTAGAATAATCAAATTAAACGGTCGTCTTGTCGCTAATGAGAATGATAGACATGTGTAGATAGATAGAGAGCCTATACATAATGATGATTCTCTCAAGGAATATATTTAAAACTCCCGCTTCCCAGAAAGCATCAAACTTTGTTATTTTCAATGACAAGACTTTTTGAAATTAACGATCAAAATTAACAAATTGTCAGAATTTGTGAACTTAAATAAATAACGAAGTAATTTAAAATGATTATATTTGAGTGTGAATAGAAAGAAACGAAAATTAAAAATTTTGACAAGATGTATGGCCTCAGTCGAGCAAAAGTAAACAGTCATTGTCAGTGTCTTATGCCGGGTGTTCTTTGGGTCTGAGAATTCGTGTTTATCATGGCTCTTCAGGCTCTTCATGGCGTCAATTTCCATAGCGATAAAGCTAATGGCATGGAGGAAGATGAAAATGTGTATATGGGCAACATGAACAACCAGTGTCAGCTATATATGCCACCTTTGTCCAAGGTGAGTTTGGGGAATCGTGGTGTTGTTGGTGAAGGCTTCGCTGACGTTATTTTGCTAATTATCTATTTTGGGGAAATTAGGAAAATGATGTATTTTCGAGGTTCATAATGAGGATATTTTCATTTTATTGGAACAACGGAGGTACAAATGAGGGTAACTTTTTTGCTATGGAAAGTTTATTATTCGTTCATATTTTTATGTGGGATTTAGTTATTTTTAATGCATTTGAGTTTCAATATGGACAGGAGAA
Organism: Penaeus japonicus; assembly: GCF_977035675.1. Classification (NCBI taxonomy): domain Eukaryota; kingdom Metazoa; phylum Arthropoda; class Malacostraca; order Decapoda; family Penaeidae; genus Penaeus; species Penaeus japonicus. The sequence continues at coordinate 39,081,828 of NW_028234407.1, read as the reverse complement.
TGAACAATATATTAGATATATAATTTAGGTGGTTTTTCATAGTCTCAATTTAACTGAAGGAGAAAAAAATAATACAAAGTAATAAGTCCGGATCAGTGTCATGAACTCTGAATGCTAAGATTTGTGGTAGTATATATTTGTTCAAATTGCATTTATTGTCATTGAATCACATCTATGTTTTTTTTGTATTTTTTTTGTCATTTAATTAATTCAATCTGTTTTCTGTATATTTGAGTTTTCCTGAAGCTTGTCAAGAAACTTCATAGTCATTGTGGCAAATGTTCAGATGCCACCCGCCTGTCTACCACTATTCTTGTGCCATTTAGACAATCTGATGGTTTTCCGACAACTACCTACTGATCTCCATACTTTTCAATGTAATTTTGTTGTTGTGTGTACTGGTGTATAGGTAGATATTTTAGATTTAATGCATGGAGGACAATCATATAGGTTTTTCAAAATTATTCAGCCACTAGTGTGGATTTTTTAACTGAAAAGAACACCCAAAATATTTATTTAATATTTTCCCTTAGCATTAAACTAGTACTGAGTGATATAACAAGGAATAGATTCAGAAGTATATATGCTTTGGTTTCTTGCCACTGATAATGGTGTGAATGACTAATTAAATTTTTTTACAGGCTGAATCCCAGGTTGGAGAATTCCTGATCGATGAATGTGGCCGTAAGATTAAACTCAACTTTGCCCACGGAACCACAACTCTTGGCTTTAAATTTAATGGGGGTGTCGTGATGGCTGTGGATTCACGAGCAACGTCAGGACAGTACATTGGTAAGGCTTTGGGATATAGTTATCTTTACTCACTCGCACACCCACTCACTTTTTATTTTACATGTAAGTGTATGAGTTATATTAGATTCTCAAACATTTTATGAAAATATACATGAAATATGAACAGAAATCAGAATGAAAGAAATCTTGCTAAGTATTTGGCACATATATAGGGGACAGAGAGACAAAGATCAGTGTTTCACAATTGTAAAATAGGTCATATTTTTATACTTAGGTATGTATTTAGTTGAAATAAATACCATCTTTTAACCCTTCAAGGAGAATCATTTTTCACAGGATTAGTTCAGTTCTATACACATTTTCCCTTTTATTGAAATAAAGCTATTTATTCTTTCAGTAGTGTAACACTTATAATCAAATACTTATTAGTATCACTCTGTTAATTTATTACATGTACTCATTTAGCTAACCATTAGTCGAGAAAGTAATTAATACCTATTCTTAAGATCTGGCCTGTCTCGGAAGGATTAAAGTCTTCATCCTTCAAAATCCATGTCCTCCTTTATATCCCCTACTCAACTCACAGGTGTTATTTCTCTCCCCCCTACCCCCTCCCCACTTTTATATCTGTGAAGGAGATTTACGCATGAATTGAGGAAAGAGGAAAAAGACAAGTACACGTTCTAGAACTTCTCATATGCATTTTTTTAGTACATAAATGAGCCTCACGTGATAAGTTTCAAACTTTGCTAGATTTAATTTTGAGAAAATCGCCTGTGGTATTTATTTATCTATTATTATTATTGTTGTTGTTGTTGTTGTTGTTGTTTTTGTTGTTGTTGTTATCATCATCATCATCATTCAAATTTATTTTTTGGTTTTTGAAAACATGCAAATAATGATATCTTTCTCAACTTCTTTGTTCAACAGGTTCCAACAATGTCAAGAAGATCATTGAAATCAACCCTTACCTGTTGGGAACCATGGCAGGTGGAGCAGCTGACTGTACTTACTGGGAGCGCGTCCTTTCCAAACAGTGCCGTCTCTATGAACTTAGGTGTGTATGCACCTTCTGAACAGTATTAGACTAATATATTTTTATATGAAGATTAAACTTCTTAATGATTTTTGACTGCCATAAATAAGAAATTGAGTTAAATTTCTGATTTTACTTTTGGGTTCTTGTATTATGGTTAGTTCAGGTCATTGTTATTCCAATCTGAGCATTAGATCCAAAAACAGATGAGTTTATACCAAATACTTCTTTTGAAGTTGATAGATCCAAATTTGGTTGCAGGAATCGTGAGCGTATTTCAGTAGCTGCAGCCTCTAAGCTTCTGGCCAACATGGTGTACCAGTACAAAGGCTATGGGCTCTCAATGGGAGTCATGATTGCTGGATGGGACAAGAAGGTACGTTTTTGTGATGTGGAACTCTGCATTTTTATTTGTTCCATGTTCTTTTTCTATGTACAGGTGAACAGCTATTTTATTGAAGGGTAAAGCATCATATTCTTATACTTCTCATGATTTTCCATTCAGCATAATGCAACACAATTTTGCATAAGTTTGTTGTTTATTATTATAAAAATATATAGCTATCATGTCCTTTGAATAGTTATCTCTTGGGCAACAAGTTGCAGATTGCATGCCAGGAGGTATGGTAGTTTTTACTGAAATACTTCTTGCACATTTTGAAGTCTTGCAGTTAACATACTCTTGTGATTCCTATTTCAGGGTCCTGGCCTCTACTATGTAGACAATGATGGAAATCGTATGCCAGGCAACAGCTTCAGCGTGGGCTCTGGCTCCATTTATGCTTATGGTGTGCTGGATTCAGGTTACCGCTGGGACCTCTCGGATACAGAAGCTCAGGAACTCGGCAGAAGAGCTATCTATCATGCAACCTTCCGTGATGCTTATTCAGGCGGCGTTGTACGAGGTAAACACTTAATGGAATTCAGTATTTACCAGATAGGCATATTTATGCTTTCAAATTGTTTCATTTCCTCATAAAAAAAGTATTTGTATTAAGTATGCAATAGGAGGTAGCTTTTTAAGTATTTGGTGACCAATAATGTTGCGTTAAAGTCTTCAGCTTCCATTGTCTGCAGTCATTGTGTAAAGAGTAATCTTTAATGAGAGAAAAAACACAGATTTTTCACTCGACTTACATTCAAGTAATCTTGACTGACTCTTGTCTCCCTTTCTTTCCAGTATATCACATCAAGAAGGATGGATGGGTAAAGATCAGTGAACAGGACTGTAAGGACTTGCACTACAAATACGCTGAAGAGACCAAAACTGCATAAATAATGATGAATATGTAGCTTGAAGGCATCATTTCATTTTTTTTTTTAC
>NW_028234407.1:39043715-39051215 GCF_977035675.1 Penaeus japonicus | reverse complement strand
CAGTCAACATCTCTTGACATGTGATTGGTGGTACAACGTCCAGTGCAGTGACACAGAGAAATTCTATGACAAAATTCCAACAGTAGATATCTATAAAAATGGCTATAACGACATCCAGAAAAATGAAGATAAAATAATCAAGAAACATTCACACACCATTCAGGCCAAACCCGCTCATACACCGAAACCTCCAGCATCGTATCCGTACCCCAGCAAACCGGCCATTTCTCTAACACAGGCGAGAGGGAGACCAACAGCTGTTCCTCGGACGGCTACCAGACCACCTGGATCTTCGTCGCCCTCGCATTTTGTGGAATTCGAACCTTATTATCACAATTCATACCCTATGTTTCAACTGAGGAAGAGACATCTAAACAATAAGTAGTTTATAGTTTGTTTAGAAGTTATTTCCATATATATATATATATATATATATATATATATATATATATATATATATATATATATATATATATGTATTATGGATTTTCTTTTCTTTTTTTTAGGCTTGAGAGTATAGTATTTAGTAATATAATGATAATTTGCTAGATCTATACAATGAGACACCTAATGTAGAATAGCAATGTAATAGCGCTTATGCAATACCTAATTAGATATTATTAAATAGATGTAACATGTAACTAATTTATGGAACAGAGAGCATTATCATAAATAAGCAATGATACAATACAATGAGTCAATAGGAATACAATCTCATCAGTCTGCCTGGTTTGATCTCTTCAATGAACCATTTTCACTTAGAAATGATTAGTTTTATATGTATTTAGATTAGAGAGTATTTTTTGACATCCTTATATTTCTTTTCATCCTGTACAATTTTACTATTAAAATTTTAGCCAGTGAAAACTAAGTTGAGTTATTTCTCAAATAAATTTTATTTACACATTACGCTATTTTTTTTTTTTTTTAGATTAAAACTTTTCTGTCCAAAGCAATACTGATGTGAAGGGTGGAAAAGGGTGTGTTTTTTTAATGGATTAAAGAATTTACCTTTACTATAAAGTGATATATGTGTTAGTAAATTGTTGATAATGTTAGAGCAATCTTTAATCTGCTGCAACATTATAACTGAACTTTAAGTATTGATATCAGAAAAATAAAATAAAAGGCCCTTTGGCAATGAAAAGCAACACACATTCAAAGTGAAAAATAAAGAAAGAAATAAAGCAATAAGTTTTACGATTGTATTCAATGAAGATTCTGACCATCTGTTGTGAATATGTGAGGGGCATTTAATGTCATTTTCCCTTATAATGAAAGTATATAGAAAAAATAGAATGAGAGAAATATCAAGTCTCAGATATTGTACTTTAGTAGTCCAAAATCTTTTATCATACTGCATGTCAAATAATATTCATTGCAGATTATGCTTTTTCTTCTGTCCCACATCAAACCTATGAATATATCTCTTATTTTGAGATATCCTATATCAATAATCAATAACTGAGAACAGATATGTATTTATGAGTGAATCTTTATATAACAAAATATAACTTCATAAAAGACTTCAAGTTAAACAGGAGTGATAAAAGGCCATACTATTATATTTGTTATCTTGGATTTCCCTTCTTTCCATTTATCATAATATAGTTATTTCCCTTTACCACTTTGATAAAATTTGTAAACTAAATCAAGTGAAACAACAGGAAAAAAAATCATGTATTTATTAATATTGATATAAGTAGATAAATATATTTTTCACAAGTTAGATTACAACCGTACAATCTTCTACTTTGGTCTTATCCCAAATATGGAACTACATTTAAGTATTAAGTTAAATTCATATCTGACTTTCTTGCTTTTCAGTAATGCACTTCTGATAATAAATCTGCAAGGCAATGGGAACCCATTATTTAGGCTCTAGTGCAATTAGAGAAATTCTATTATTCTGACATGCAAAAATAACTTGAATTTCTCTTTACAACAATGTCTACATTAAAGTCTACATGTCATTATTTACTTCATTTCATATAAGATTGAATAAATTCTGCCTTCAACACCCATGAGATAACAGTAACAATGATATGAAACAAAGAATGAGTATCAAATAAAGGCATCTGCATCATGGGATTATCACACGGGGTTTAAAATCCTCAACTTTTGGCCTTGGATGTTTTGTTGTTATGTTGTTTCTTGCTTCTTGATCAGCATAATGATGTATCAGAACCCATTTTCCTATTGACAGATCTTTTGGATTAGGCAGAGACATGAACACCTACTGTTTAGTGGTTTCAATAAAGGCTATCCTGGTAATATTTTGACATGCCCCCCCCCCCCTTAAAAAAAAAATCAGGAATCCAAGTTACAACATTTGTAGTAATCACTGCAAATAAAACAAAACAGACACTAATTTAATTGATTTGTTTGCATTCCTGTGGCCCTTTTTTTTCCTTTTGAAATCCAGAGAGAATGGACATTCGGACCTTTAAATTGAATTTTGATGCTCATTTTTACATTTCTTTTACCACTTCTACAGTAAATACCATACTTACCAACACATCCAAACCTCTAGCTTATATCTGGGTTACTAGCTTTGTTGCTTATCATGAGTCAGTCGAAATTAGTGACCATGGTGGAAAATAACAAAAGATGGCATGGCTAAAGACAGGAGCCTCTTCACGAACATCCTGAGTCCAGTGATTTGGATTTTAAGCCCTGTGATAATCCCTTTGTTATGACAAACAGTAAATTTGAGTCTGCTATATTTAAACTATTGAAAAGAAATATGTGTAAATGAAGCAAATATATAAGTTTATAGTGTAGCCTGTCCCATGCATACTTGTACAAGATAAAGTACATGTTTTTGGACCCTTGTAATTATGAGCTTATACATAAGTTATAGACATAAAATAAAAGCAGATATTTTGTATTACAAGCCCCATCTCACATCTATGAAAGTGCTGCCATACAAACCATGTCTTTGTAATGCTTAAATCTCTCTAAAAATATAGCCTTTAGAATATTGTTCAAATTGCAGCTACTTTAAAAACTACAATCCAGTACCACAACATCAAATATTTTTTTCACATTATAAAATATAGACTTGTATATGAGAACAAACCTCAAAAACAACCAATGGTCTAATACCTAAATATCAACAATGCAGGATAAATATCACAAGTAAAATCTGGACTAGCATTCAGCATATACTGAACTAGTGTATAAAAATAAAATGAGCTGTGATGTCGATTATCTTCAAGAGGACTATACAAGGGCCTAAGAATCTAAAGATCATAAGTACCACTATTTGAAGAAGAAGAAGAAGAGGAAGAAGAAGACGAAGACGAAGAAGAAGAAGACGAAGAAGAAGAAGAAGAAGAAGAAGAAAAAAAAAAAAAAGGAAGAGAAGGAGACAAGTTCTCTGTATATTTAGAGTTCCTGACCTCTATGTATGATCAAAGAAGTAAATGCAGGAGACCACGCTGTAATTCATGAAAGTAGTCAATAATCATGCAGTTCTAAAGGACCATCACATGCATAACTCTCCAAGACTAGTGTATTAAGATGTGAACATTTTTATGCCTCAATTCACTTATCCAATACATTAACTGGCAAAATACTTCTCTCTGTATATTTAATGCAGATAAAAACAAAATACACAAGTTTTAACCATTATAAAACCATTACAAAAAAAAACCTGCTCTTACAAAACTTTGTTCATATTTTTGTTCTGTTTGTTGAATAACAGCTGGTAAAATCTTTATCTATTTTTCATTATTTTTCAAAAATTGGTGCTTTTGACCTATTGCTTCTTAGGCTGTATATAATAGCTACCTTCTTTATATTATGCGATGTTCCCTTCATAAAGCAAACATAGTATATACTATGTTTCTCTTCACTAAATCAGCATATACATTAAATGCCATGAGAATATAATAATAAAATATGATTCATATAGATATATGATGTGAATGAAGAATGTTTCGACATTCACCATTCTTTTTTTTGGGGCGGATTTTCTACAATATGTGTGATAAATAGTTCTACTCATTTACACCCTGTTTAAACAATTCCTGGGGAAGGAGAAGGGGAGAAGAAGAAGAGAAAGAAGTAGACGAAATAAAACAGAAGAAAAAGAGAGAAAAAAGTGAAAAGGAAGAAAAAGAATACAGAAAAAGAAGTGAAGAAGAAGAAGAAGAAAAAAAAAAGAAAAGAAAAAGAAGCTGAAGAAGAAAAAGAAGAATAAGAAAAGAAAGAAAGAAAGAAAAAAAAAAAACTGATGAATCCACATACTAACTGGTTCACTTCCACCAAAGAATTCAAAATAAATACCTCCTGGCAATGTCCTTTGAACACAAATTTTAAATGCTGGGTCTTGAAGCACACTAATTTGGGCGCCTATATATATGGCACAAAAGCAAAGGAAACTCCCTGGCTTTAAAGAGTTTCCAAAAAATCAAAAGTTGTGATTTTATATCTTTTACTTATAGTTTAGCTAGAAATTTGTTCTACTTTAAATTCTTCAAACCATTATAATTTTTGTGATATATGTTTGTGTACAAATAGCTTCACAATCTTAGGCAACATAAAATATTCTTGGTCTTAACTTCTTTCTTTCTGTGCTGACAAAGTAAAAGGTATATTTACAAAGATGGACTGAGAATTAACTATTGATCCTAAACTAAACATTTTAAACAGTCACTCTAACAATTATTGCACAGACTGTAAGAGATCACAATAAAATTCATATGGCAAATTGAATTTACTTTTACCCAAATGGTTAACCATTATTCAGTATTTTCAAAGGTACTGTAAGTATCAATGATTCCCCCCTCTTGCTCCAGGATGCTTGAGAGGGCAACATCACGCCTATTTTTGGTCGACTTCCACGACAGTTTGCTATAAGTGAAGTAGGCCTCGATCTCGCCCAGTGTCCTCTCCTTGGTCTCTGGGACGACGAAGTAACAGAGAACCAGTCCAACAACACAGACACTACTGTACACTAAGCAAGTGCCAGCAATCCCGGCCACAGCTTCCAACCTATCAAGAAATTCTTGTTTAAGCAAAAAGTAATAAATGTAAACTCCTTCTGTATGGTTTCAACACTCTAATGACACTGATGTATATCCATCACAAAATCCATAGTTCCTACCTGAAATATGTCTTGGTAATGATGAAGGCTAAAAACCAGTTAAGAACAGCAATAATGGCAGAGGCTTTGTCTCGTGCAGCTTGTGGGAACAGTTCTCCCACCAACACCCAGGTGATGGGCCCAACACCAATGGAATATGCACTCACATAGAGGATGGTTGCAAGGACAGCCACCCAGCTGTCACCTGATGGGTTGACAAAATAAAGGAAGATATTATTTGTATTCGCACTTCATATGGGGGAAAAAAATTATATTTCATAAAAGATTTACTAGAACACACTATAAGCCTAAAAGCACAAAAAAAAAGAGAGAAAAAAAAACAAAAAAAATCTAAAGAACTCTAAAATCCAAGAGTAACAATAGTAACTAATGAATCTTTACAAATAAGTTCTTACAACATATTAGATACTTGTTATATAGACCGTTCCTAATACTATATTTACATCATGGTTTACTCCATAAAATTGATAGCACAATACACAAAGGAATTCTCATGGGTAGATGATCAATGGAAAAATAAAGATGAAAAGAAAGAAAAAAGAAAGAAGGAAAGAAAAAGAAAAGGAAAGATAAAAAAGAGAGAAAAAGAGAGAAAGAATAAAAATAGTCTACATGAATAATGAATAATAAGAAATCAATTAAATACAACCTGAATGATAATATCTATTACCTACCTGCACCTTGAGAACTAGCTATTTCACAGATAGCAATAGTGGCTAAAGCTATGGCCATTGCTAATATGGAACCCAGCAATAGTTTTCTGCGTCCGAGGCGATCCACCAGCACAGCAGCACCCAGTGTTGAGAAAACCTTTGGAATTCCATATATTGTCAAGAGCGTGAAAAGAGAAAGAAAAATACACCGGCATCCAAGACCCACATACAGCGCAGCACAACGCAGCATGTAACTATTTCCTATTCGTCATTAAGCCTCAAATGAATTTTGAACTTAATAAGCATAAAGTAATGAGAAAAAAATCAGCTGCTGCAGTAAATTTTCTATTAATTAAAACATTAAGAGCTTTGCTAGATGTAATCAAATATGCATCTATTCCATCAAGGTATAGCTAAAACCAATCAGATTGTGCGATATGAAATTCTGGCAAGTTCTTAGCTCATTTCTTTAGACTATGTGGCTGTAGCAAACTGATCAATCCTTACTAACTAGAACTATTACATTTTGCAAATAAAGTAACACAGAGATTCATTTGATCTTATATTCAAGATCAGCTACAGTTATCACATATCTAAGAGATAAATCACAAACTGGAATTCAAAAATGGACTACAAACAACAGGCAAAATATTAATAGCCCTGTTATTGCCTTTTATCAATATTTGTTTTTCTTTCTGGATATCAGAGAAATTATAAAGACTTTCATCACATGTTCAGAAACAGGAAGAGAGGGTAAATAACTTGCATTAAGTAGGTACCCTTTTCACCTACCTGCATTAGAGTAACAGCTGCTGCAGCCCAGTATTCACTAACAGCTGGGACTGCCTGATGGAGGAAAGTGGCACAGTATGTGATGATGGCATTATAGCCTGAACACCTGTTTACAAATGTCACTAATCCCACAACTGCTAATGGCAACACACATGACCTCTGTGTCACCACCTCTTTCCATGAGTATTGATTATATCTGTTGAGAAATGAGGCATATGAATGAGGGCTATTGCTTACATTTATACAAAAATCTTAAAAGAATATAAAACAGTTGAGTCATAGGAACTGTTTATAATGAAGATGTGAGAATATTAATTAAGATTTTCAGGGTAGTTAATCAATTCAAATGGAGGTGTTTGGAACTGGTAACAGCACTAAACAACAAAGGGGGTAGTTGAAATGAGAACAAAAACAAAAATGTAGTTGATGACCTACTGGTTTGCTTTTGCAGATATGATCTGCTGAAGTTCATATTCCACACAGTAATTTTTTCCCCTCAACCTCCTCAACGACTGCCTTGCATCATCATCACGGCCACACATTATCAGCCAGACTGGAGAGTCAGGAATGAAGTGTGTGAATCCGAAATAAATCACCACAGTGACTGCACCGAACACCGCAAGTCCACGCCACTCCATGAATGTTCCTGTAGAGATGATATCATGCACGCTAGTTACCACAGAGGAAATCTGAGCAGCGACGGATAATACGCAACATACAAAGTAACAGTGCAATATCCAAGTTGCACCTAATTCAACTTACCAAGAAGAGCTGCAGTGAATATTCCAATATTTACGCCAATCTGCACAATACAACTGAGAGCTCCACGGACAGAGGAATGGGACACCTCACTAATGTAGACAGGAACTGCTGAGGTTACTATACCAATGGATACTCCTGTTAAAAACCTGAAAAGAAAATTTTATCAGATCATTTACCTGA
>NW_028234407.1:39008715-39023715 GCF_977035675.1 Penaeus japonicus | reverse complement strand
TTGTCATGGCTATACATGTGTAGTTTTACGTGCACGTCAATGACATAATGCGTGTGAACGAATAGATGTATGGAAGTGTGTGAGTGTGAGTGTGTGTGTGTGTGTGTGTGTGTGTGTGTGTGTGTGTGTGTGTGTGTGTGTGTGTGTGTGTGTGTGTGTGTGTGTGTGCGTGTGCGTGTGCGTGTGCGTGTGCGTGTGCGTGTGCGTGTGCGTGTGCGTGTGCGTGTGCAAGCACACTACAAAGGCAAACGAGGCTGCACATGACCCGAGCAGACCACCCACCTTGACAGGCACGCCGTCCAGGAGGCAGGCGGTGCGAGTGTACATGAGGCAGCACTGGGCGGGGACGCGGGTCTCCTCGTACACGTAGTTCTCGCGGTCCTTCGCGCTCGGCTCCGAGCACTGCGCCTCCACCGCCTGGATCTGGATCTGTCTCTGCGCGAGGGAAGTTCATCGGTGAGATTTTGCGAAAGGTTAGAGTCGTCCAATTTATATCTATATGTACAGAGCGTGGCTAGGGAATGGTCGTCATTCTCCGAGCAATTGCAGCTCAACCGTGAGGATGGAAGTGCAACTTACGCCGCTGTCTCTGGAGCAGGTGAAGGTGGTGCAGTAATCATCGGACACCCAGGTGTCGCCTACGTTTTTAACCTCGTTGTCTACGACACACGCCACCTGTAGAGACAAATGTTATACATATACATGTACCTACAAACATGCATGCATGCATACATACATACATACATACATACATACACACACAGAATCCTTAGAAGTGAATGAATTCCTGTACACAGAATAGAAGTCCAATTCCTTTTAAAAAACCCAATTTCCTATTCTCGAATGTCTTCAAAAACAACATATTTTCCTCTGAAACAAACGCAACAACACCGCACCACCAGCGCTCACCTGCAGGCAATCGCCACAGCACTGCTGCGGGAACAGCGGCGACGGCTCGTACTCCCAGCCCAGCGGGCAGTTCTCGTCGCAGGTGTGGACCTGCTCCACCTTGTCCACCTTGCCATCCGCATGCCTCACGCACTCCACGCTGCGGCAGCCGTTGAAGGGGTCGTCCAGCCGCTCTCCGATCTGAGGGACGCGGTCAAGGTGAAGCCAACCACACACACACATAGATACATATATAGAGTTTAAATAACAAATATCAAATTAAAGTATCGCACTTCTTCATGAACAAATGACTTTTCACTGAAAGACCAATCCTTGAGATCAAGCACGACCAACTTACATCGATGACCTCATAGTCGTCGATACAGGATGTTCTCACGATGTCAGGGCAACACTTGCCCGGCACTTGCAGGCTGTCCAGTTCGAACTGTCCGCGGTCGGGGTGTGTGTCCAGCGTGGGGCAGGTCTGCTCAGTGCAAATGTGGCGAGGTTTGTTGGTGCTGTCCAGCGTGCACTGACACTTGAGGCAAAGACCGTCTTCCCAGCTCTCTCCAACCTGTGAATACGTGTTGATTATGATTGAGGACATTGTTGTGTGCCACTCTACCGCCACCTGAACAGCAAATGCTTGAATTCCTCTCTAAGAAGCTCTACACCTACGTCTGCAGTCTAAACGGTATGTTTTGCAAAGGCGTATCTAACACCATGGGGTCAAGTGGTACGCTAATCAATCCACACTACCTTGTAGAGTTTCTTCTCTGCCTCTGGCAGCTGAGGTCTGCCTCCCTTTTTGGTGGCGGTCGGCTGTGCCACGCTCTTTTGGAAACCAGTGTCGTCCACGAAGTAAATGTTCTCGTAGATGCAGGCATCGGACGGTGGCTCTGCAGAACAATTCATAATACACGTTAGTAAAGACACAAAAAGAAAACTTCGGTAAATTTGCTTTCAACATAACAACGGCCAATTAAGTGCCACTTACCACACTCCACGTCGGGGCAGCACTGGCCTGACTGCAGAGGCTTTTCGAAAGGTTCGTAGAACTCTGGGCATTCTATCTCTGGGCAGAAGTCCGTGCACTCGGGCTTATATCTTGGACAACAGCCACTATCGTCCAGAATCCACTCTTCACCTGCAGACAGATAAAAAACCAAGCTGTGAAATGTGAGCAGCGAGATTAAAATGAATAATACCAAGCAATGGGCATTAAAAGAACCACTCACAAACATTATCACAAACTCAATAATGCCGGACATCTCTGTCAAACCTGGCTTGAGATCGTTGTCATTGGGTAGTTCGACGTCAGGACAGTCTTTGGCTTCCACGCACACACAGGCATATTGAGGACACACGCCCGGGGCCTCGATCAGCTTGTGCTTCTGGCCGTATCCACACTCCTCCTTGGGCGTCACGACGGGCGGGCAGTCCTTCGTCGGGACGACCTTGCACTTCTTCCTTGGGCCGCAGCAGTCGTCGCCTGTACCTGGAACCTGAGGACGGCGGAAGTGATGTTCTTATTATCATCAATGGAAGACAAATATTAATATAAAATAAAACTGAGGAAAAAATAGAAGGGAATATAAAAGAAGCTGTTTCCACCGCGGACACCCTCGCAACTAACCTCAACCACTTCATAGCCTTCGTCGCAGAAGGGGTCGTCAGGACAGGCCTTGGTGCTGCACACACTGCCTCGCATCGTGCACTCGCAGGTGGTGCACGAATCCGTCTGCCAAGAGTCCCCGACACGGTGTCCTTCGCTGTCACAGGTGGTGCAGAAGGTCTCGTTGATGCAGGTGCCGTTATCCAACACCTGCAGTCATTCAAGAGGTTTGTGAGTCCCGTGCTTACCCTGCCTTGCATTTCTTCCCTTGGTATGACTAAAGTAATCATGCCTATCACAGGACAATATCAGTCGCTAATTAATAGCCATTCACATGTTCAAAAGTGATAAGAACTTTCAATGCCTACATAAAAAAAACAAAAACGAAAACTGAAAGACTGAAGAAATATCAATAAAAACTGATGATATAAATGAAAGCCTCACCATGCCATCCGGACAGAAGCAACCGTCCACAGAGGAGATGGGACACGCGTCCGGGTTTGCTGTCAGTTCTTCATAATTCTCACACGTCCGAACGCAGCCCGGTCCACATGGCCTGAATTCCAGGGCTGCGAATGAGAGGACATGTATGTCATCCTTGTTCTTAAATGCTCTAAGTTTCTGTTATTTTTGAACTCAACATTTGATGCTTGCTAGAGTTCTCATCACGATAATTATTTTTATTATCCTCATTCTGCTATCACAATGGTCAATATGCATGTTATCAATATCATTATTGTAATTACTTTCAATAATGTTGATATGGCTAAATCACGTCTAAAAGACAAAAGCCTTACTGTCTGGACATGTCTTGGGGCATAGGTCATCTGAGCGCCAGTTGAGGCAGATGTCCAGCTCGGCGCATCGCCTGGCATAAGCCTCCAGACTGTGACACGCTGCCACCTGAGGCTCTCGGCTTCCGCAAGCATCCATGATACATGATGACACATAAGGTACTGGATCTTCTACTGGATGGCACTGGAAGGTATATGTCATATGAAAATATATGCACAAGTTAGGGGTGTAATTCTGTACTCAAAGAAAATGAATACGTCAACAGAGAAAATGAATTCGATGAAATGGGTAACTAAAGAATATCGGCAAGATTCATGTTCTGGCAGGTTGATGAAGCTGTGATGGAGAATATTACGCATAAATAAACGAAAACAAATACACAAAAAACATGAATAATAAGAGCAGGCATGAAGGGTACAAATCTATTAAATAATTAACACAGTTACACAATGTCACACACAAACACACCTTTCCAAAGAGATTTTCGTCCATAATGCGAAGACACGGGTCCTCGTCGGGAGGCAGAGGGACACAGCTGGTCGTGTCCTTCTCCAGGACGCCGCAGGTCGATGGTTCACCCTCGAGCAACCAACTTCTTCCGAAGATGTCTGAGGACTCGACCAGACCCGTCCCTTGCGCTACGAAGTCGTCGTCGTCTTTGAAGTTGCAATTACCTGGAAGATTAAGTGGTAATTAGTGTGCAAAGAATAGGAAGAAAAAAATGAAGAGGAAGAGGAAGAGGAATAATAAGGCTATTAGTAAAAAGAAAAGAAAAGAAGGAGGAAAAGAAAGAGGAAAAAGAAGAAAAAAAAAATAAATGAAATGAAGAAGAGAGAAAGCGATGGAGAACTGTGAAAGGAACACAGATAGACGGGAAAAAAAACAACTTGGAGACAGAGGTAGACACGCCAAAAGGGAGAGAGATAGAGGCGGATTAGACGAAGAGATAAAGCCAATCTTCAGCAAGACAGACAAATGCGCTGCAGACTCACCGCAAAGTCCCTCCGTCTTGTTGAAGTAGAGTCTTGACGGCACCTTGACGGAGAAGCCGAAGTTCTCTAAGAAGAAGTTGACCTCCAGCTGAATCTCGGAAATGGCCGCCATGACCTAATGGGGGAGACCAAGCTATAATTATACATACTATACATTAAAGAATCCTATATCAGAACAAGCATCATTAGCATTAACCACATACCAGAGACTGGAACAACAAGAAGCTAGTGAATGAATAACGGTGTAAATAACACAATAAACTATAGAACAAAATGGACAGCGTTCAACCGAAAATCGAATCGGTAACAGAAGTAAAAATCAGAAGCATCAAGAAGAAGAAGAAAAACGACCAGTCTACACATCGCTTCACCTGCTTCGGATCGGGCTGTTCCAGAGCGAGCCAGGATTCTCGGTAGGGGAAAGTCAGGATGCTTTCGCCGTCCACCACTGCCCTGACGGCGTCCTCTCCTACGGCCTCTATGAAAACGGTGTGGTCCTTGAAAAGCACTGTGACGGCATCGGTGCAAACGGTCACTGGCTGCACTGTGCACTGCTTGTTGCGGGTGATCACCTAGTGCGCGGGGTAATGATCATCGTTAGATATTGTCAGTGTGAATGCATCTATGTACGTTCATATAAGATGATTTGTTACATGATGAATTATGTTCTTTCTTTCGTAATTTCATTCGATGTTATGAGATTGTCAGAGAAAACGCAGATACATGTCTTCATACAAACCGACTGATTATGAAATATAACCTCTCTCCTTTTGCAATGCCCGGGCTGAGCTTAACCCCGCGAGACCCTTCCTCTCACCTGGAAGACGTGCTGGCCGCGGACGTTCTTGTCCCGCGCGGCCACGTAGGAACACTCGCCGTTGAAGGTGTAGTTCTGGCGATCGAAGGTCTGGTAGTGCGGGTCGCCGTAGCCTTCGCACACGCAGTCGCCGCACTTCTCGGGATTGACACAACGATCTCCCTTGCGCACGAGGCCGGGCGAGCAGAAGCAGCCGGGCACGCAAGCGCCCTCACGCTCCAAGCAAGCAGTGTCGTCGTGCAGGTTCTCACAAGACTTTTCGCAGGTTGCACGGAAGCAGTCCTGGTACCTCTCGCCTGGTCCGCACTCCTTGTCTGCGGGACAACATTAGTAAAATAGTAAGGATGTAAAAGATAGAAATATGTCATTCCTGTGAATGAATGTATTATGTAGATTCGCCATCTTGGAATGTAACCAAAAACACGATCTATAGTCGCATGACATCACCATTAAATGCAATATTGTTTCCGAAGACAACACTGCCTTCCTGATCAGCGAGATTAGGCCAGAACTCCGGCAATAAACACTCACAGCACTTGGAAACGATTCGCCAATCGTCCAGTTTGATAGAGGAGTCCGATTCGAGGCAGCGGGTCACGTAGTGAGTGAGGGCCTGGCACCGGCACTCCTCTTCGTCCTTGCCCTCCCTCAGACAGTCGCAGGTGCTGGCCACGCAGCCCTTCATGAAGACGGAAGGATCCACTGACGAGTGGCACTTGGTGAAGGGGTCGTTCCTAAGGGGGCGGGAAAGAAAGTCACATAACATCGAGGGATAAGGCGAGGGGACACAAGGCGGCTAGAGGTCCTCTCGTGAACCAGAGGGGAAAATAAACACAAATGCTCCACATCTCGGAAAGTCCCGCGTGGGAACCAACAACAACAACAACAAAAAAAAACCCGCAGGACGCACCTAATCGCGTCGCACAGCCGGAAGGATTCGGCTGACTGCGCGACGGTGCACTTGGGCTTCTCCTCGCAAGGCTGGTCGTCGAGGGCCCACGACTGGCCGTAGTCCTTCATGGTCGCGGCCAGCTTGCCATCCGGCTTAGTCTTGTCGTCGTGGTCGTAGCCCGTGTAAAATCCGCAGAGGCCGTCGACCTTGTTCATGAGCTCCGCATCCAGCTGCATGGCGGGAGAGTCTCTTAGGTCGTGCATGAGAGAGGGTTGCGCGTGTTGATGTGCATGTTAGTGTGTACGTGTGGTCGTATGCGCTTCTATATGTACAAGTATAGTCTAATTGCATATGTAGCTGCGACTTTATTAAGATATATTTCAAATGACCATCTAATATTCCACGATAAAGACTATATATAAATCGCGTTACTTTCAGTGATGTCACGAGAAAATTCGTCAGACAAATCTACCTCAATCCTGACGTTCATTTCGGTGTTCCATTCGACATTAAATTTGTAAACAGACGAGCTGAAACGGATGGAGTCGCCCACACGGGACACGCTGAAGGTGTTCTGGGAACTGCCAATCCGCTGGGCCTGAAAAAGGGAAAAATGATAGAGGAAGTGCTTGCTGATTCTGTCTCTATTTCCCTCTCTCTCTCTCTCTCTCTCTCTCTCTCTCTCTCTCTCTCTCTCTCTCTCTCTCTCTCTCTCTCTCTCTCTCTCTCTCTCTCTCTCTCTCTCTCTCTCTCCTTCTCTCTCTCTTTCTCTCTCTCTCTCTCTCTCTCTCTCTGTCTCTCTCTCTCTCTCTCTCTCTGTCTATATTTATCTTTCTCTTCCTCTCTCTCCTTCTCTCTCTCTCTCTCTCTCTCTCTCTCTCTCTCTCTCTCTCTCTCTCTCTCTCTCTCTCTCTCTCTCTCTCATTTTCTCTCTCTCTCTCTCTCTCTCTCTCTCTCTCTCTCTCTCTCTCTCTCTCTCTCTCTCTCTCTCTCTCTCTCTCTCTCTCTCTCTCTCTCTCTCTCTCTGCCTTTCTCTTGATATATGTCTCATTCTCTCTCTCTCTCTCTCTCTCTCTCTCTCTCTCTCTCTCTCTCTCTCTCTCTCTCTCTCTCTCTCTCTCTCTCTCTCTCTCTCTCTCTCTCTCTTTTTTTCTCCCTCTCTATTTATCTATCTCACACACACACACAACGTAATGCCTTCACCCATTTTTCATAGCAATCTCAAAACCAACACCCGCAAATTGCCAAAGAAATCTTACTTGCGAAACGGTGTACGAGTTTTCATCCCACACAATGAGAAGGTCAGGTTTCAGAATGAGTTGCTGGTCTTCTTGTGTTATCTTGAGGTAACGATCACAACTGTCACTGAAGGAACAGTTGCGATGCACTGCAATTAAAAAAAAATATATGAAATATAGATGTGTATAACCTTCGACGGTCGCGTATTTTATGGTTGCCATTTTAAAAGACAGGTGATGTTGCTGTTAAGAGATGCACTTCTGTTACACAAAGGAGGTTAAATCTCTGATACAAGTTATAAACACCAAAATACCCCTTAACTCATTTACTAAAACAGACTAAAAACCAATCAACTTATCAAACACCAATAAATAAAAAGAAAAAAAAAAACAAATAAACACTTAAAACTTCCCAAACAAAAGCAAATCCCAAGCAAGCAACACCGCCTCGCCGCCAACCCAAGTACGACCTCCTCTTACTTGAGATCACCCAATCCTTGCCGATCTTATCCTCGGCCAGGATGTGGTTGCAGGGCTCGACCTGGTAGTGCGAGTCGTCGAAGGAGTCGAAGGTCCTTCCCTCGACGTTGCAAGTGGGCGTGATGTTCCTCGGGGCCTCGGGCAGGGGCGTGGGCGTCATGCCGAAGGGTTCTGTTGGCGGGAAGGGAAAACTTCCAGTAAAAGAAAAAATCTTTTCGATCACGAGGAATGTTGAATTGAGGCGAAGGTATAGTCTGTTTTGTGCGTGTGTGTGTGTGTGTGTGTGTGTGTGTGTGTGTGTGTGTGTGTGTGTGTGTGTGTGTGTGTGTGTGTGTGTGTGTGTGTGTGTGTGTGTGTGTGTGTGTGTGTGTGTGTGTGTGTACAAATATATATATATATATATTTATAGATATATATGTATATATATGTATATATATATATATATATATATATATATATATATATATATATATATATATATATACATATACATACATATGTATACACACACACACACATATATATAAGGTTTGTCAAATATCGTTATCGTGAATCCTTTGTCGAAAACAAACTGTTGTAAGTAGGACCAACGTCCCCTCAGGATGTTATTTAAGCATATAAATGTACACACTCAATACGTACTGCAGCCAAAGCGAGGACACAGCTCGTTGGGGTTAGTCTGGTACAGCTCTTCATCCGCCTTGCAAATCGGCAACTCCATCTGGAAACAAAAAAATAAACTACTGCACAACCCTGATCTATTACGACGGAATCCTTTATTCATAACAAATAAAACCGTCCAAAAGCCCTTCTTCAAAACAAGACAATAGACACATAAGAACAGTGGCAATCCAGACTATAAACAAAACAGAAAATAAACAACGGTAACCAGAGTTATACGAACCGGCGGACACGTAACAGGAGGTTCTGTCGTGATCACCGTAGGGGTTGTGACCTGGACGCACGTGTACTGCGGGCATGCGGATCCTTCTTCCGTGTGGATGTACATGGTGCGCAGTCCTTCTCCGCACTC
Source organism: Penaeus japonicus (assembly GCF_977035675.1). Taxonomy (NCBI): domain Eukaryota; kingdom Metazoa; phylum Arthropoda; class Malacostraca; order Decapoda; family Penaeidae; genus Penaeus; species Penaeus japonicus. The sequence continues at coordinate 39,014,965 of NW_028234407.1, read as the reverse complement.
GACCGGGGGACACATGGTGGTGGTGATGATCGGCATGCACTCGTACTACAGGAGGAAAGGAGTTTGACTTCGGTAGACGAGACGAAAGGTGAGAGATTTCAAAAGATGGGATTTGTGTGTCTACTGGGACGCTGCGATATGTGAATTGCTTTTAGATTTTAGGATTGCTTGCTTTGGCGATTTTCTTTTACTCTTTGCTAATTAGATAAAAATCTGCCACCGACAAAGAAAATCCCCTTTCTACAGTAGGAAAGCATCCCCGTGCATAAAGGACACCAACAGCAATCAAAATCCCCATGAACCTCCGACCCAAGAATCCTAAATCCGATCAGGCGAAAAAAAACAAAAAACGATCCTCTTACCGGCGGGCAGAGTTCCAACAGCGCCTTGGGATTGGCGAAGAAGATTTCGTAGCCCTGTGGGCACGTGGGGGGTGGGCAGGGCGCGGTGGGGGGCATAGGGGTCACGCACTGGTACTGGGGGCACTCTCCGAAGGGCATTTCCGGGACAACGTCTTCTGTGGTCTGGACCTCGTAGCCGTCGGGGCAGAGGAGGGGCGGGCACTCTGGGGGCGCCATCGTCGTCGAGGGAGGAATGCACTCGTACTTGGGGCACATCTCGTCGCCCTGGGGGAGAGGGGGGGGGGCATATGGAATGCTCTTTGATATAGAATGTACATTGGTGTAGAGAGTTTGCTGATATGAAATGTACGTTGATGTTTAAAGTGTGTTGATATAAAATGTACGTTGCTATATAGTGTCATCCAGGGCTGATATTGCTACAGAATATCTGTTAGTAAAGAATATTTATAATAATATAGAATATATCAGTATAACGAATGTCTCCCTGTGGAATGCACTATAGAGTGTATTTTATCATATATTTCAAGTAATTATAGAACGTGTAAAAAAAAAAAAAAAAAAAAAAAAAAAAAAAAAAAAAAAATAAAATATATATATATATATATAATATATATATATATATATATATATATATATATATATATATATATATATATAGAGAGAGAGAGAGAGAGAGAATATGTTTCATTATAGAATGTGATATATCATTATTGGCCATATATCTCTATAGAATGAATGTCATTATAAAATGCATTGTGTGGGACAAAAGCAATGGGTAAAAATTCAGTGCCTCCTGGAAGATAAAAGCGGGAAGATAAATGCTTTTTTTCACCGTGTAATAAGGCAAGATCTGGAATCATAGTGCAAGTGAGAGAAGGAGTAAGAAGGAAATTGCATGATGACAAGCGTGTGAATCCTGAAGTGTGATTGCACTCTGTAAATTAGTGCAATATAGATAGATAGTTAAAGGGGGAGGGAGAGGGGGAGGGAGAGGGGGAGGGAGTGGGAGTGGGAAAGGGAGAGGGGGAGGGAGTGGGGGGAGTGGGGGTAGGAAAGGGAGAGGGGGAGAGGGAGAGGGAGAGGGAGTAGGAGTGGAGGAGGGAGTGGGAGAGGGAGTGAGAGAAGAAGGGGAAGGAATGGCAGAAGGAGAAGGGGAGAGGGAAGGGAGACGGAGAGGGAGAGGAAGTGGGAATGTGAGTGGGAGAGGGAGGGGAGAGGGAGAGGGAGAGGGAGAGGGAATGTGAGTGGGAGAGGGAGAGGGAGAGGGAGAGGGAGAGGGAGAGGGAGAGGAAGAGGAAGAAGAAGAGGGAGACAGAAATAGAAAAAAAAACAGAGCTACAAAAGAAAAAAAGACCGTCAGGTGTAGACAGAGCGTGAGAGAGAGAGAGAGAGAGAAAAAAAAAAAAAACGAAGAAAAAGCCTCAAACGAGAACAAACCTTCTTGGGCACGAGGCTGATATCATAGAGCGGCGGGCAGAAGGGTATCGGGCATGGCATGGGCGTTGTCTTTGCCGGCGGCTCGCACTTGACGACGGGGCACAGACCACCCGAAGGGCGCACGGAGAGTTCCCAGTGCTCGGGGCAGTATGGGGTTGGGCACGGCGATGGAATGACTGGGGGGGGGGGGGAAGAAGGATTAGAGGAATGTTATTTCTAAAAAGGGGAATGGATATGCGAACTGGGAAATATTTAGGGATTTCGTAGATGTGTTGTTTTTTTTAATGTATTTTTTTTTTATTGTAAGAGAGAGAGAGAAAGAAAGGGGGGGAGGGGGAGGTGAGGATTTTGAGTGGGGGAAACTCGTGAGAAATTCGAAAATAATGAAACTATGAACAGAATCGGATACAAGTTTTCATTCCAAGATTTCAGAGAAGTAAATGAAGAACAAAAAACATACTTAATGAACACAAAACTCACTGTTAAAATACAAAACCCTACAAACCTATACAAGAACAGTTGAACATTCATACCTAAGCCTCATAACCCACACAATAAACAAAACAAAACAAAAAACAAACAGAACTGATATCCCACCTCACGAAACAGTCTTACGTCACAAACAAACACAAATACCAGGTAATCCTCACTCCCATTACCTTACCTAACATACACCGAATCTACTGGCACAAAACAACAACAACAACAACAAAACCAATGTACCTGGTGTTGTGCTGGGACAATCCAGCTCATCCTCAGGACACTCAACGACCCCGTTGCACCAAGACGTCTCGTTGAGGCAGTAGTTGATGGAGGGACAGAGCCTCGTGCCCTCTGCACACGGCTTGCATATGCAGTCGCAGGCGGACGTCAACACGCCTTGTTCGTTCTGGAAGAGAGGTTGGGTTTATGTAAGAAGGTGGAGAGGATTTGGTGGGTGGGGTATATTCATTCTCTTGTGTAAGTAGGGGCACAGTAATAGGTAGAGGTGAGTGATTTGTTGATTAATTTATGTAAGTGTTGGTAAAATAGTGAAGTAAGTAGGCTTAGTTGAGTTACGTGAATGTGGATGATATTTCATGAAGGAGGAAGAAAGACTGCATGTTTCTAGTGCAAGGAATGAATGCAAGGAATGTTATACGCACATCACTGCACGGAGAGCAAGTCTTCTCCTTGCACTCGGACTGGCCACCGACGAGGCACTCGCATTCCATGCAATCCGCAGTCTGGAAGACCATGCCGATGTCGTATCTGTGATCATAAAGACGTGTTTTATTCGTCGGGGAACAAAGGGGCAGATTAGCAAAAGGAATAAATAGGAATGAACACAGTACTGCAATACCACTTTGCAACATCCATTTACCTGTCGCCATCCTTGTAGCACGGGCAAACGGCCTTCGGTACGCATGTCTTGCCGTCGAAGAACCTGCCTGAGGAGCAGCTGGCGCAGCGGTCGTAGAACTCCTCCGGAAGGCCTGGGCAGGGCGAGCACTGAGGAGGCGGCGGCAGCGTGGTCGTCGCCTCCGGCTGCGGCGTCGTGGTGATTTCGGCTGAAGGAGGGAAGCCACCGATGTAATTGGACAAAGGGCACAACGTTGAAGTCTTAGCATGCGAAGGAGTAAGATATATTCTTCCTTTGCTTTAATACGTGGGGGTCGTATGCTTTCATCTAATACGAATGGAATTAATCCAACTTTAATCCGCGCCACGCCACTGGTCGTACTTACGATACGGGTGGAAGCATCCAAGGACGTCCACTCTCATGGCGATGTTTGACTTCCACGTCTCAGGTCTGATCTCCAGGTACCGGGCCTGGATCAGCTGATCGAACTTGGTCTCAACAGGTGTATTTCGGTCGTAGTTTCCGGGGAACAGCTGGTGTTTGGAGAGAGAGAGAGAGAGAGAGATGCTGGAGTATATAGAGATTATCATGATGGACTTTTAATTCCCGACGATCAACTCGAGTCCCATTCGCAATAGAATGAATTTTAATACGTTTCTATAAACATGTTTCGGGAGCACAAGTACATCTAATAGAACCCCCTCCCCCCAACACACACACATGTATGTATCCCTCACCTTATCCGACCCATCTGGTTCCTGCAGTGTGCTCCAGCTCTTGCCATCCTGTGAATACCTGACTGTGAAGGACTCGACCCATTCATCTGCGTCCGATCGTCCTTGTGTTATTATGCCAGACAACTTGCTTGGCTCCAGGAAGTCAAACTGCAGGGAAAAGGATTAAGTTATTGATGTCCTTACAATTAAACATGGCGTGCTTGCGTGGCACTCGCTGGCGTAGAAAGTAAGAAATAGATATATTTATGTATTTCACGCTAGGTAGGCTATGCACTCTAGTTCTAAGAAAGTATGCAATCAGCGTTATGACTTAGTACTCGTTAATATTACAGCTTTTCCGTTGAACACTATTGCCAGAAAAGAGGCTAACCACCGAATACCCACCCGGACAAACTGTTCCGGCTTCGGCTGAGCGACCCAGGCCCCAGCTGCCGTGTAGAACTCAGGCTTGGCGTCGAGGCGAATGTTCTGTTTGCCGTAATAATACTCGTCGTCATTCAGGACAGATGACACTGTTATCTGCATGAGGGACATCTCGCCGTTCTCCACGCCCATGGGCTCCTCGCATTCCGGTGTTCCTGGGAAAGATAACATGGATGAGGAAATGATGTTGTGAGGGTAGAATGTCGGGGCGCCTTTAGAGTCCCGATCATCGCTGGCTGAAGAATTAAGCAGTAATTATATGCGTTGGTAGAAAAAAAGAAAGAGAAGAAGAAGAAGAAGAAAACGGGTAATCTATTCATATATTTATATCTATCAAGTGTGATCATTACAACGATGCATTTCAGAAGATGAATTAAGAGAATTACAGGGAAAAAAAAAAACTCGAAAAATGCATCCCAATATATATTAAATCTACTTCCGAGTAGTACACCTCAAATGAGAGAAACAATAGTTAACTAAGAAAAAAAGGAAGAAGAAAAAAGGAAAGGTCCCATCACAAAACAACAACAACAACAACAAAAACACTGCAAGAAAGTAAAAGTCACGAAGACACCCACACCACTCGAAGTCTGTCTGCTACTCACTGGGCGTGGTGAAGAAGGGCTTCAGCGTCGGGAGCTCGCAGCCGATGACCTCGAGTCTGAGGGCGATGGAACGCACCCAGACGATTGGCTTGACCCTGACGAAGCGAGCCTCCACCGGCTTGTCGAACATCTGCTTCAGAGGCGCCGAAGGGCTGACGGGGCCGCGGAAGTCCTGTTGAGACACGTGTGGTGTTAAGGCAGATGCGGTGTCTTTCTTGTGTGTACTCGAAGAAGGAATTCAAAGGAAGGAGGTATTTTATTTTAGTATCAGGAAGATAACTCGGAATAGGACTTGGTTGGACACCGATCCCTTCGTCCTGATCATTTCTCAAGAACGAAGACTAACCTTTGGTGTACTGGAAGGATCTTCGGGGTCAGAGGTCACGTAACTCCAGGTTGACCCATCATCGGAAACCTGCACTCGGAAGGCGGTGACCCTCTCCCTCGTGGTGGGGTTACCGCCCATCTCCAGCCCGTAGAGAGGTTGCACCGAACCCAGGTCAATCTGCACGTACTGGTTCTGGTCGTTGATGTACGGACTCCAACTCTTGGCTGTTGGGGAAGGGGGAGGGAGGAGGGAGGAGGGAGGAGGGAGGAGGGAGGAGGGAGGAGGGAGGGGGGGGGGAGGGGGGAGGAGGGAGGAGGGAGGAGGGAGGAGGAGGAGGGAGGAGGGAGGAGGGAGGAGGGAGGAGGGAGGAGGGAGGAGGGAGGAGGGAGGAGGGAGGAGGGAGGAGGGAGGAGGGAGGGGGGGAGGAGGGGGACAGAAGAGTATTAGGTCTATGGCTTCATGGGATGGATGGACAGCTGTTATTGCTGATGGTAGTGAAATGTATCATTTTTGAAGAAAACATGAACACTGTGACTAAAACGGTTATAACAGGAGGAGAACAAAGACACTAACATCCGCCCAAAGACTCACTGTTAAAGGAACCGTCGTCGTTGTAGAGGCGAGAGTTGGATGGACCGAAGTACGAGTTGCGGGCGCGGGTGGACGAGAAGGCGCTGTCATCCACATTCTTCAGTAGGTGGATGTACCTGAAGGGAGGTGGAAGGAATCGAATGTTGGCTTCAGGAGAGAGGATATTCATTCTTTTTCTCTGTAGTGTATCTGTCTCTCTTTCTTTCATTTTTCTCTTTCTCTCCCTCTCTCTCTCTCTTTCTTTCTCCTCTCTCTCTCTCTCTCTCTTTCTTTCTCCTCTCTCTCTCTCTCTCTCTCTCTCTCTTTCTCTCTCTCTCTCTCCCTCTCTCTCTCTCTCTATCTCTCCCCCCCCCCCCCCTCTCTCTCTCTCTCTCTCTCTCTCTCTCTCTCTCTCTCTCTCTCTCTCTCTCTCTCTCTCTCTCTCT
>NW_028234407.1:38978715-38983715 GCF_977035675.1 Penaeus japonicus | reverse complement strand
TCTTCTCTCTCTCTCTTCTCTCTCTCTCTTCTCTCTTTCTTTCTCTCTCTCCCTTGTCTCTCTCTCCCCCCTCTTCTCTCTCTCTCTTTCTCTCTCTCCCTCTCTCTCCCTCCCCTTTCTCTTTCTCTCTCTCTCCTCTCTCTCTCTCCTCTCTCTCTCTCTCCCTCTCCTCTCTCTTCTCTCTCTCCTCTCTCTCTCTCTCTCTCCTCTCTCTCTTTCTCTCTCTCTCTCCTCCTTCTCTCTCTCCTTCTCTCTCTCTCCTTCCTCTCTCTCTCCTCTCTCTCCTCTCTCTCCTCTCTCTCTCTCCTCCCCCTCTCCTTTCCCTTTCTCTCCTCTCTCTTTCTCTTCTCTCTCTCTCTCCCCTCTCTCTCTCTCCTCTCTCTCTCCTCTCTCTTCTCTCTCTCTCTCTCTCTCTCTCTCTCTCTCTCTCTCTCCTCTCTCTCTCTCTCTCTCTCTCTCTCTCTCTCTCTGTCTCTCTCTCTCTCCCTCTCTCTCTCCCTCTCTCTCTCTCCCTCTCTCTCTCTCTCTCTTTCTCTCTCTTTTAAACGCATACTCACGGCAGAAATCGGGCGTCCTCCACGCGATGTACACGCCATGGATGTTGCACTCGTGGGCGTAGGCGGCCACGGCGGTGCAGAGGCAGTGGCAGTCGCCGCCCGTGTCGCACCCGCAGGCGTCGAACTGGCACCTGTGGGGAGAGGAGGGGGGGGTGAGGCTCAGGGGGAAGGGGGAGGGGAGAGATTAGTGTAGGGGGGAGAGATGGGGCAATGAGAAGGGGTAAAGAGGGAAGGAAAAGTGGAAAGGGAGGGGGAAACAGAGGGGGGGGGGAGGAGATAAGGGGGGGGGGGGTAGGGGGAAGTAGATGACGTTCATGGAAGAGGGAAGGGGAGAGGATGGGAGTGGAAGAAGAGAAGGCGTTAATAGGGAGGTGTTGGGGAGGGGGAGGAGGTGAAGAAGAATAGGGAGGGAAAGGGGAGGGGAGAGGGGGGGGGAGACAATTGAGGGGGAAGAGGAGGAAGAAGATAAACAGGAAGATGAGGACATACGAGAATAGGGAAGGGTGAGAGATAGAATTAAGGAGAAAGAAAGGGGAAGAGGCGAGGTTGTATGTGAATAGGGAGGGGGGGGGGGCGGAAAGGAATAGGAGATAAAACAAAATTAAAAGGAAGTTGATAGGAAAGATAATAGGATACGAGAATAGGGAGGTGAAGATGAGAGAAGGGGGGGGGGGGGAAGAGATGACTAGACCACAAGAACCAGAGCAAGAACATTAGCGATGATAGATCTTTCAGACTCGTAAGAAGATGGAAAGAGAACAGACAGGTGACATGAGCATCTGTTCAAAGGGCTTTTCAAAATACGTGTTTTACTTCTTTTTTACTTTTATTTTTTTTTTTTACTTTTTCTTTTTCTTTTTCTTTTTTTTACTTGGGTCGAGTGTGCTGTAATCTAGGGACTTTTTTAACGTTATATAATGGTTATAAATGGATATCAAAGTACGGGATATACAGGGTGATAAGTGAGGAATAATGATGAAGCAGATAATAAATGAGTAAATAATGGAATAATTAAAAAGCGAAATAGTAAAATTATAAAAATAAAATCATTAAAAAGGGAAAAAAACGAGATTTTCGAAAAATAGATAAATATAATAAATGATGAGAACAGAGATAAAATAATAAAAGAATCAAGAGTTTACCAGAGCGATCTTGGGGCGTGTGGGCGGCAAGATATATTGCTGTGGTGACGCAATGTGGGCGTGGGCGGGACCGCAAGGTGTAAGAGATGACGTGCGTATCTGTGCTGAAGGAGGGTTGGGGGAGGGGGGAGGGGGGGAGGGGAACACGAGGGTGGGGGGAGGGGGGAGGGGAACACGAGGGTGGGGGGAGGGGCGTGAGGTGAAGTTGTAATATACCGGCGATGATTTTTTGGGTTTTGTATGTGTGTATTTTGTGAGTTATGGTGTCACTCATGACTTATGGTGCCGTTGATGTATGTGTGTAATTTTGTGTGTGTGTTTGTTTGTACGTGTGATTGTGAGTGTGTGTGTTTGTATGTGTGTGTGTGTGTGTGTGTGTGTGTGTGTGTGTGTGTGTGTGTGTTTGTGACCGTGTTTAGTGTTCACGTGCGCGTGTGTGTATGCATGTTTGTTTCTCTGTGTGTGTATGTTTTTGAGTATGTGCGTTTGTGGGTTTCCGTGCGTGTGTGTACACGTGTGCATGTGTAAGTTTCCGTCCGTGTGTGTGCGTGTGTGCATGTATGGGTTTCCGTGTGTGTGTGTGTGTGCACGTGTGCATGTGTGAGTTTCCGTCTGTGTGTGTGCGCGTGTGCATGTTCGCCTCTTGCACGTCCTTACAAGTGGCAGTATCAACCACGCAAAGCTTAACCCAACGCAGACTCTCCCTTGGCACGAGCCAGAGCAAAAACTCACCTCTCAAGATAGGCCTCAACAGGCACCTCCGAGTGGCACGGCGCGAAGGTCTCGGACTTCAGGACAGCGCACTGCTCCGACGCCCAGACCTTCCTGTGGGGGTGGAGGCTGCAGGTATCCTGAAGGAGGCAAGAGGACATGCATAAATGACGAGAAAGTAAAGTTGGTAATAGTTTTTCTTCGGAGGAATAATACTTTATTTGGGATTTGAAAAAAAAAAATGTTCTGGCTGTTGACTTAAGAAATATGTCTAGTAGAAATACAACAAAGAAAGCAATAAGAAATACATTAAAAAAAATATAGTATATCTGCTTCAAGAAGTGTCTATACACCTGCATTACTTCATGTCAAGACACGGCAACATAGAAATAGGACTATAACTATCTTTGAATCTTATGCCTAATGTCACAACGGCAGGCAATGCCATGTCAACAAGGGGTGATTAAAACCTTAACAGAACGCAAGGGCTTCAGGTAAGTTTACATGTCTATTCCAAAGCTTTAAAGACATTATTGAGAAATTATTCATTGCAGATTTGTTTTGTCAGGTAACTAATGATAAAAAAAGAAAGAAAGAAAGAAAGAAAGAAAGAAGAAAAAAAATAATAAAAAAAAATAAAAAACATTTACATCGTCAAACCGTTAAATTCGAATAATATACAGGGAACATGTCAAAACACATTAGTAGATCATTCCCCTCAGCACGCGCCTCGTTCATAGGCGCTCTTAATCACTGGCCTGGCCTTCGTGCGTCCGACTTTCACCCTAAGCCTTATCTCATTCAAATATATGACGAAGAAAGTACCTCATTTTCATACTCTTTCAATGAATAGTGAGTAGGAATCCTGTTATTTTGCTTATCGTTACCCATGTATATATACACACCTATCTTTCTCTATCTCTGTAATTAGCTTTGTTTCGCTCTGTCTCTGTCTCTGCCTCTCTCTCTTTTCGCACTATCTCTCTATCTCTCTCTTTATCCCTATCTCCATCTCTCTCTCACTTTCTCTCAATCTCTCCTCCTCTCTCTCTCTCTCATCTACAATAAACACACACACCTTACGCATACACTGTTTATCCTATGTATAGACTTCCTGTATATAGTCTCTCTTTCTTATATTCCTCCACTTCTTCAAACCTTTCTCAAGAGTGCTCGCTCGCTAACGTCTTGCATAATATAAACAAGACGAGAGGTACTTCTGTCGTTGAAGAAACTATACCTTCATTTCCTGAATTATTCTATATCCTTTTTCAAGGTACAAGGATATGTTCAGTTTCTCTTTTTATAGTTACATCATCTTGGAACACCTTCGAGTGTTGTCTGAGACCTCTTCCTGTTTAGTTTTATATTTTGCTTGCGTATAGGCATCAACTCTTATCTATTCTACTTCATTTCTTCTTGCTTGTCTTCCTCTCTGCGTCTTCTAAGAGGTATTCATTTTTTCTAATTCTACTTCCGTCAGATTTGATTGTTTTATACTTTCTCCATTTCTTTTCTGTGACATTTTTATACCTCTCTCTCCTTCTCTCTTTATTCCTCTATTAATTTCATACTGTGTCCTTCTTTTGTTTCTTTTTTTTCATGCCTCCCCCTTTTTCCTTCTTTCTCACTTTCTTCATCTATTTCTTCCTCTTCTTAAAAAGAGAACCCACCTTGATCAGGACGCTGTCGGGACAATAGTTCTGGAGTCGCCAGGAGTCTCCGAAGATGCGAACCGAGACCTCGCTGGATCCGCCCGAAGGTGTTTTGAAATCGTCTTGCTCGTCGTCGTTATAGTTGCCGCAGAGACCCCGAACCTAAAACAAATCAAAGGGTGCGGGAACATTAGCTTTCGTTTATGTGATTTTGTTGTAGTTTAAATACCAGAATGCATACACTGAAAACCCCCCAAAACCTTAATAAAAAAAAAAAACTTAAAAGAACAGCCCCAAAACGAGAAACCAGCCACGGGCACCAACCTTGCCCTTCCAGGACGGATCGAGGCGGAGGTAGGCTCGAGTACCGCGGTCCCACTGAAGGACGAGGCCCATGTCCGCCACCTCGGCAAACACGAACACTCCAGCTTCGCGGATGATGGTGCGAGTCAAGTTCCTGAAATGGGATGTTTAGGGATTGACGGTTGGCATACCCTGCGTCGGACAGTATAGTCAAGGTTAACGAACCTGGGATCGAGTGTCCAAAGTCGTGATGTGCGTATTAGTCCAAGTATGTGACTTTAAATACACTACTGTTACCCTATTTTGTGTCCGTCACCTTAATTAAGAACATTTTGATAATATTCCGATATATAATTATACTCCCTTACCTTAATTTTTGCATATACATAAAACAACAATCAGAACTGAGGATCGACATCTACTTATTCCCCGGGAAACTCACTTGGTCGGAGCGGGTTTATTGCGGGAGAATTCCACCACTTCTTGAGCGTCGCCCGTACCCACTCTCAGCGTCACCGATTTCGCGCACGTCACGCCGTTTGTACCGCAAGGAACATTCTGGAAGAGGAGAGAGGCGATTAGACGAAGGGGAGAGGGGAGGGGGGGGAGAGGAAAGAGGGATGAAGAAAAGG
>NW_028234407.1:38948715-38951215 GCF_977035675.1 Penaeus japonicus | reverse complement strand
AACATAAGACTACACAAAAGGAGTTTACTAGAGAGTATACACCTTCCAATGCCACAGCGTGTCTGTGGGGGAATCGGAACCGGTTCGAAGTATAGGCGGCGAGTGGCAATCGGCCCAAGTACTTATTTCGATCCGGACCTAATAATTTGGGATGGAGTTTCGTGAAGAAGAGGTATTGATAACAAATCTCTCGCCGGATTGAGGATGTCGAGTGTTGCAAAGTAATCCTCACGATCTTAGAGAGAACGTAAGGCGAGTAAGAAAATATACATTTTTCTGTCTCTCCCAGGCTTCGTGACCTTGCGTCTGGCGTTGGCTAAATCTCACGATCTTGGAGGTACACCAGACTTCCACCTGGTGCGTGTGTTTAATGTTGCGTCAACTGTCGTCGGAGAAGGTCGCTTCGGTCCGACTCGCGCTATGTGTGAGTCTATCGTGTAGTGTGTAACTCTCGGTCCTAATATCTACGTTATTAGCAAGCGATTTATTATCTAATGATGGAATAGTGTCTACGAAATTACGAAGACTACATGGGGAAAAAATCGTTCACCCAATTTTGATTAGGACAATAAAATGGCACTCCCTAAGTTGACAAGTTCATCAGTCGCAGTATAATTCGACCTCAGGACCGTTCCTCCATCCGAGCTCACACTCAAGTTCTTGCATCACCGCGCTTCGGAATGCCAAGGAACTAGTGCCACTTGAGCGCCCCGCATACCAGTGCCACCATGCTGGAGTGACGCACTGACCACCACGGTGCCGGAGCTTTGGCACTCGACTGTCCATCAGATCCAAATGACCGTAGGAGGATCTTCTGGCTACTTCTGTGAAGACGTAAGCGGGGATGCCAGCAGCTGAAGACCGTTTTGAGGAAGGCAGACAGTCACGTGTCCCGAGGGAGTGCCAGGGATAGCCCTCTCGCCCGTCAAGGGACGCCCTCAAGAAGGAAGTGGAAGAGGAATCGAACTTGGAAACGGGAAAAGACATTTTAAGAACACTGTCCAGAAATGGGAGGCATCGCAGTGTAAAACCCGGTGACACTGAAGCGAGAGTGAAAACACCAATTAAAGAAATCAGAGAGATAGAGCGTCTTAAGGACAAAACAACCCTTAAAAGACAACAGCCACACGAACCCCCGACACGAGTGACCTAAGAAGGGCAGCCGAAAGCCAGCAAAATGGTAGACGGACGAGGAACCGAAGCGCAGAGGCTAGACTGCGAAGTGGGCGGTGTGCACCATGTGGTGTACAAGTGCACGCCGAACGTACACCATATTATACGTACACAAGGTAAGTCAGCGGTTGAGTTTTTTTTCGTGTGTATTTTTAAGTAATTAGGGACGAGAAGGTCACGAGATTTTGTCACGTGAACGTATCTGCCAATAATGTTTATATGTTTATCTATTTATTAGGCCTATTCTATGTTCCTAACACTCTTCCCATAGTATACACTTATCCACACATCTAAAAGTCTCTCTCTAAAGAAAACAGTAACACCAAAAGCAATCACGGAACAACTTTATATTATCTCAGCCAGCATTCCTTCTCCTTAAGATGTGTGACCAGATTGCGCTTTTTTATTGAAACTCTGAAGGTCTAGTTGCTTCTTCCTTGCTCTGACTAAATACTTCCTTGTGCTTTTTGCCAGCGTTTCTTCCTCATTCACATATAATCTTGTAATTTAGCGTATATACACGTTACGCCTAGCGGGATCTTTTTAATAAACGCAAGTGATGGTTTCTTTGCGAAAACGGGTTGGTTCGGTGTAACTCTGCGGTTACACGCGCCATGTTTTGCGACACCAGGCGTAGTCCATGTAGCTTGACGTATTCATTTTCGAAGAAAAATGGTATGGAGTTTATGATAAAACTATGCTTTACTAAATACATTAATTTCCAGAAACATTACAAAAGATATGTATTTCTACTTACAGTGCGACATATAGATGTATTAAAACATGACATGCGAATAAAGTGTATGTATATATTCTGGTATCTGTATGTGAAGCATATCTGCATGCATGAATTGTCATCTATGCCCACTACTATAGGGTAAACATCACAATGCCACATATACAACACCAATGGAATATAAAACGCTAATCTCTCCCAAAGGGGCATATACCTCGCCCCGGATGCACTCAGGACACGTGGATGTCCCAGGGGTGTTGCACAAAGGAAAGGATATTGATTGATTGCAGCATCCAATGAACGGCACTTTTTGAATGGCAGTGGCACAGGTGCTGTAATGGTGCGATGCCCCTTCCTCCTTACTCTTCCCTACCCCCTCCCCCTTACCCCCTTACCCTCCCCTTGCCTATCCTTCACGAAACTCGCCCTCATCTTCCCCTACCCCTTTCCACCCCCCTTCCCTATCCCCGCCCTCCCCTTCCTTATCCCTCTCCCCCACCTATTCCCTTCTCCCACCCCCACCCCACCCCCATCCTTCCCCTCCCACTCCCACTCCCTGATCTCCCCTTCCCCCCATTCTCCCCCCCTCCC